>NW_028324312.1:8192519-8492519 GCF_058129835.1 Hydra viridissima | reverse complement strand
TTATTTCTCAGAATGTGTTGTAAAAAGATTTACAAATTTCTTGAAGATTTTTTTGGTGTCCTTCCTTATGGTTTTCTATTCTCTTTTTGAAAGAGTCAATAGTTTTCAAAGGAGGAGCTAGGTAAAATTGGAACAATCTCTTTCTTATCCACAAAATCAAAGTTTTTCTTCTCTAACCAGAGTCATGTTTTTTTTTTGTAATAACGTTTTGTTATACCCTCCATCATTTATTTAGTACATCATTTAAAGTGTGACAATAGGAGATGAGTAGTGTAAAAACATTCTTCAAACATTCTGTTAAGTACATTTTACCATTCTTGTTACCTTCATAAAAATACAGTTTTGAAATGTTCTCAAACACTGCCAAACAAGTTACTTCTACAAGTTTCTTTTCTTTTCTTTTGAGCTGATTTGCATTAGAAACCTCAAGTTTGTTCTTTCAGTGAAAGTGTTGTTAAATGGGAATATTTTATAGATCTTGGGAAGTGATTATCTATCAAAAGGCTTGATCATCTATCAAAAAAAAGCTTTTTTTTTTTGCTTTTTCTATAGAAAATATGGCAGCTTTTGTTTGCAGTAGGATTTGAAACCTAGCTTCTGCTTTGATTACAAAATAAACTTTTGTTAAAAAATAAACTTTTAATGATTTTAAATTTACAAGCTTCATCCAATTTAATTTAAGGAAACATTTATTTATACCAGTAAGCATTATTAAACTTACTGAAATGTTAATTATTATTGCAGTAAATTTGGTAATATTAATTTAATTTTTGAAGGCTTTGTTTTATTTAATTTAAAATGTTTAGTAAGTAGGACAGACAATTAATATTTTTGAAGTAAACACTATTGAAGACCTGCTTGTCAGTTTCAATGTTCTGCTTCAAAATTTTTTTATAATTTATAAAAAATACCTTTCTCTTAGACAGTTGCTAATGGGTTTGTTCTTCACAAAGGAGCATACCTTCGAAATCCATGGAACAAGCTTGATGCTTTAATTTTTGTGTGCAACTTGTCATCAATAGTATTGTAAGAACAATTATTTGATTGCATTAATTTTTTTTTAGTTTTTTTATGCAGTTAATTTAATGGAAGACCTCAGTACTTTTGTTACATTTTTGTTAAAATGAACCTAAATTTTATACTTACCTAACATTCCTCTATGTACCAGCAGGTACTTGAACACAATAGACAACTTCAAACTCAAACTAGAGAAAAGAATTCTAATTGACCATGCTTTTACTTTTTCAGTTTACTTACATAATAAAGTTTGTGTGTATAATGGTTTGACATAATATTCTTAGAAAAATCAATTGAGAGGCCAAGCATAAATTTTAATATTTAGAGCTGAAAACTTAATATTCACAATGGGTTGCTTTACAACTGGAACAAACTGTATTTACCATATTTTGTTAAATGGAGTTTCAGCACACATAAGCATACAAAAAGGAATGCAAGTCTTTGTAGTATAGACAATCATACTTGAAAAATAGACTGTTCTTTACCTATTTTATTGACAAAAGTGGAACAACTTAGTCCACTAGACAAATTAAACTATTCAAATAATTTAAGACTATTTGTAACATTCTTTCAAATCTTTTAACTGATTTAAAATCCTTCTTTTAATTGATTCAAGCATCCTTTTTTTAACTGAACTAGGCACATTTTTTTAAAATTTAAAATCTAGATTAAAAAAAAAACAACTACAAAAAAACTTCAAAATTAGCGTAAAAGAAGGGATATCAAAAAAGAGCTACCAAGAAAGTACAATTGAGTTGCAATCAAAAGGTCACTAAATTGTTGCCATAATAATACACAAAGCTCTAACCTTTTTTTTTTAATCTTGTGAATAGACATAAATAATGAAGTGAGTAGAGATTTTTTTTTGACATTTCTCTCCTAATTTTTTTTTACTTTAAAAATTTAGTTTGAAAATATTTTTATTCTACAGGAAATTCTAAAGGATAAAAATATTTTGAAACTGAATTTTTTAAAAGTAATTTTTTTATAACATTGCTTTTATTACTAAAATTTTCAACTTAACCATAGTTTTACTTTTACAAATTTGTTTTTAATGAACTTATATTTTTATAAATTTATCTTTTTATAAATTTATCTTTTTGTAAATTTATATATTTATAAGTTTATCTTTTTATAAATTTATCTTTTTGTAAATTTATATTTTTATAAATTTATCTTTTTATAAATTTACCTTTTTATAAGTTTATCTTTTTAAAAATTTATCTTTTTATAAATTTATCTTTTATTAAATTTATGTATTTATAAAAATATCTTTTTACAAAATTCAAGTTTTTATAAATTTATCTTTTTACGAATTTATGATTTAATAGGTACAGATTCCACTTCAAATCAGATGTTGTTATTGAAGTTTTAGGTGTATTTACAGTACTTCGGCCTGTCAAAGCAGTGCAAAAAATCAAGAAACTCAAAGTAAGCAGAAATGATTTTTATTTTTTCTTAGTATATTGCCTGAATCTTATAATCATGTATTTATTATTATTTGTGTATATTCTAATAACAAGTATATAAAATAATAGCAAATAGTGGAAAGTTACATCAAAAGAAAGAAAAAAGTTTAAAATTACAGAAAAAATATAGGAAAATATAACTTGATACTTACCTAGGGTAATGTAAAAGAAGTGTAAAATCAAGACCACTATATTCCTATTACAGTTATATATTTCTTTTTTCTCTCTGTCTGTTTATATGTAGATGTACAATTTATATACATTTTCAAAACTCTCTATGGCGTAATTTCTTATACAATTTTTGAGACATAAGTATAATGAAATAAAACAAATGGGTAAAACAAAAACAGAAAGAATTGTGCTGTTTTTAAATGACATCCTAAAAATCTGTGCTTAAACTGAGGTGATATGATGAATTTTACTCAAAGTCAGGAAATTTTTGTCTTTTTTGAAAAAGCAACTCATTTTGTTGATATTTACTAAAGATAAAAAAAACTTGTAAAAAAAATTTTTTTAATTAAAGTTATCTTTTATTCTATCATCTAAAGGTTAGGTTTTGAAGTTTAGAATATAACATTTTGTTAAAAATCTTAGGCGTTTGTTCAATAGTTGTTACCTCATTTGTATGTGTACTCATCAGAGTGTCCTATTATTAACTAAATGTATGATAAATTATATTTTAGCTGCCATATATGCTAATTTTTTTTTTTTACTTTTAGGTTGTGTTTCATTGCATGGTGTATTCATTTAAAAATGTTGCATTTGTTCTGATTATTACTCTTTTAATGCTTTTCATATTTTCATGCTTTGGAGTCCAGTTTTTTAAAGTAAGTGGATAGTAGCCATGGTTACTAATTTTTCTTCAAATTAATTCTAAAAATTAAAAAGTATAAGTAAACTTCTCAAATTTTACCATAATTTTTTTACTATGGTTTAAATGTTAACAACATATTGCTAACATAGTTATGATGTCTCTATAAGTTTAATGTTACCAGAGTTAAAATGTAACTTTTTAAATAATGAACGTTAATCCTATTGGGAGCTGGGGTTATAGGAAGTTGTTAGAATAAATACAGGGTTTGAAATAAAGTAATTGGCTAAAAAAGTAATTGGCTAAAAAAATTAAATATTAACAAAAAAATGTATGTATTTTTTTTCTTAAAAATTATTTTTATATAAATAACAATTAAATTAATAGAAGCAATGTTTTTGATAACTGTATACTAACCAAACATAATATGCTAGCCAAAATGAGTATGAAAAAAGTTTCATATATAAATTACCTTTAACTAAAAGTAAACTACAGGGTGCAATTTTATCTGCAATTTTTTAAAGAGTAAGTTTTTATTTGAATGGAATTTTTGAAAATTTAAATACATGATCAAGTGCATACATTTAGCAAACAAATGAATACATTTACTTTTGTTTTTATTCCAAGTTTAACAACCTTTTAAACAGTTTATGTATTAAAGTCCATAAGTAAGTCAAGTCTAAAAATTGTAAAATGCACCAACATTGAAAGCAGCAACAAATCAGCAATTATAATAAATTATTTAAAAAATGCTTTTCTTCACTGATTTTTTTTTTTTGCAATACTGTTAATTGCACATCAATGAAAGTTGTCAATGTTTGTTCTTAATAAATGCTTGCGCTTTATTATGAGCAATTATTTTTATATTTTAAAGGGCACTCTGGATTTTTGTAATGATTCAAGTAAAACTTTAAAAGAGAATTGCAAGTAAGGGAAATTTTTTTTTTTCTTAGGTTTTTTTGTGATTCAGTATGATGAAATATTTGTTTTCAATAGGGGTTTTTTTTATCAAATTTCATCATTCGAAAATACTAAGGAAGAGAAAATAAAGGTGATATGTTTGCTCTTACAATAATTTTATTAGCTTTACTTCCTATGTGGCAAATAAGCCTTTTTTTTCAATATGTTTAGCAAATTTCTTTCAGTTAAAACCTCGAGAATGGCAAAAGTATAAATCAAACTTTGACAATATTATTGAAGCAGTATTTACACTTTATGTAAGCTCTACCGAGGATAATTGGCCCACGTAAGAGTAATTTTCCTATTAGATTTATGTTACTAAATACTGATTACATGTACAAAAGAGTGAACATCTAAATGTCTGATGGTTGCCCAGTTTGTTTTTTTATATAATTTATTTAAAATTACTATATAATTTCAAAGTTATACGTTTATAATTATGATACAGTTATACACTTTTAAAGTTGATTATGACCTCTGGTTAAGTGGGAAAATATTGTGTTTAAAAAATAGTTTTAACATTTTAAAAATGTAATATCTGGATTTCAATTATAAATGCTTTCTCAATTGAAAATCTGTCAAATGCCTTTACAATAAAAGGCTGATACCAAGTTTCAAAGTTCTAGTGTTCACTTTAATAAGTCTAATGTTTTTTTTTAAGTCAAAGTTCTAGTGTTCACTTTAATAACTCTAATGACAAATCATCGAGGTATATTTATGTTGATTGACAATAGTTTTGAATTAAGTTGACCGCTCTATGGTTACATAGAATAACTGTCTTTCTGGTGTCCACAATGAAGATTGTTTGATTTTAAAATGGAATATCTTTACAACAGCAGATTTGAGTTGCTTAGTTTTTTACTATTTATTCATAAAAACAATAACTTAAAGAACAACGTAAAGTACAATATAAAACATTATAGTGATTTGTAACATTTTTTTATTTAAAGTAATTTTTTTCTTTACAACATCATGTATTGCAAAAGTGTTTTTGATGATTTTTTTGATTTGTAAACCCGTTTTTTCTTCATATCCTCAAGTGAAACCACTTGTTTTCCACTTTTTTTTAAGTGTTCTTTCATATAATTGGGCAGTCTTCGGAATAATTTAACGGATTAGCTGAAAATATAGTTAGCTAAAAATATAATTGGGCAGTCTTCGGAATAATTTAACGGATTAGCTGATTTTGGAAAAATTAACTTTGTTCTGTTCACAACACTCAATTGTCTTCTTTGAAGAAGAAGACAATTGAGTAGTATGAACAGAACGAAGTAGCTGGGAGCTTTATGATAAATGGAGCCTTGCTGTAGCTCACTGGAATTTTTTTTAAGAAAAAACAAAATTCTGCTCAAAATACAGCTCCAGTATGGGAACTCTATATACTCTTTTAAAATGAACATTTTGCAAATATAAAGATATAAATATTAAGCTATATAAGTTTTTCAGTTGATAGAATAGTGATTTATAATTCTTTTTTTTACCACTGTCAACAGCAAGAAGTATGTTGACAATGGTAAAGAAACAAACAAACATCTGATTACAAGCAAGTTATAAATCTAAATGAGCTTTTACCTATTTTAACTGTAAGAAAGTTTAAATTATTATAAAAGATGGTTTTTGAATATAAAAAAAAATGATACAATAAAATGCAAATCATCATAGCATTCATATAATTTTTTGGATTTTTATAATTACTTATGTAAAGAATTCTTTTGATAATACTTTGAACAGAACTGCATCTTTAAAAGAGTCTTTAGTAAAGCACATACCTTTCAAATAAGGAAGAATTTAGCAATTTTTTTTTACAATCAGATGCAATATATGAACTACTAACAATAGTTGATTGCACCTACATCATTTTTTTGATTTTATAATACTTTACTGTTAATTTTTTTTTTTCATTTTATAATACTTTACTGTTAATTTTTTTTTTTCATTTTATAATACTTTACTGTTTATTTTTTTTTTCATTTTATAATACTTTACTGGTAACTTTGCCTGTCATTTTATAATGCTTTCCTATTTCTCTTTATTGGTCAAATAGTTTATTTCTTTATTTTTTTAGCATTATGTACACAACAATTGATTCAGTTGGCGATGGACAAGGTCCTTTGGTTAATAACAGACAATATGTTGCAATATTTTTTATTGTATTCATTGTGGTATTTACCTTTTTCATCATAAACATATATATTGCTCTAATTATCCTGACCTTTCAAAAACATGGGGAGAGAGAGATTCAATGTGGGCTGGATAGAAACCAAGTAAAATACAATGTTTGGTTTGGTACATATACACATACACACATTACATACATTACATTACATTACATTATATTACATTACATTACATTACATTACATTACATACATACTAGGGCAGGTTGAATTAAACATTTTGTTTTATTAAATGTTTCGCATTATAGGGATTTTTTCTTAAAAAAAATACTTTCTAAAAAACTTTATGGCAACCAGATAATGCCTTCATGTGCAGTTGTAGCATTGAAGTGGTCTTGGAAGACTCTTTACACTAACTTATTGTGATATTTTCTTTTGTTTTCATTATGTCAGAGCTCAATTAATTGATATGCAGTGGAAAACAAAAGTGGCATGTCTTAGTATAGCAATTTTTCATGGCCACCCTAAGTTTTTCTTAAAAATTGTAGGAAAGTATAAATTTACAATACTTGTTTGTAGTTTTTAAACTTAGAAGTTATCAAAACTTTGAAAATGGGATTACTAGAGGCAAATAAAGCATTATATACTTTGGTTACATGTTTTGTTAAAAAATATTTAATATAATTATTATAATTAATACAATTAATATGAATAATATGTTTAAATTTTTTTAAATGGTTTAGTTAAATAATTTAAAAAAAGTCATATAATTAAATACGAGAATTGAATAATTTACTATAAATTAAAGTAGTTAATATAATGAATATATAGTTAATATTTGGTTATTTCTCCTTATGATAGCTTTTTGCATTTACGACAGCTTTTACTCTTTTCGGCAATATATTTTCATTTTTGGAGCTTTTTGTTACAATTTCAACAATTGATAATTTTGTTAATCAAAACAATTTCATTTGTGATATAACCTTCCTATTTTCTTTTTTAAAAATTCTTGAATGGATGGTTTTATCTTGATTAGTGTACTTTGGCCCCATACTAAAATATTAACATTTTTTTTTTGACATTGTCTAATTCTTTTCAGTGTTTAGCTCTCCATATTAGTTAATTTTTTCTTAATATTTTGGACGGATACTTACAAAACATTACATTTTTTGCAAATAACTAGTATTATTTAGCAGAGATATCATCTCTTTGAAAATAACTGGTATTAGTAAGCAGAGATATAATTTTGGTTTATTTATGTTGATAAATCTTTATTTTTACCAATATTTACAAATAAACAGTTATTAGACCCAGTTGATTGTTTGTATGATAAGTTTAAGTATTTTAAAAAACCTCAGCCTATAATGCACACCTGCACAATGTCCATATTAGTAGAAAGATGATGTTACAAAATGATTACTAGGCAAGGTAGGACTGCCAACAAGATAAAAAATTCTATCAGTTATATCGCAAGCAAAAGATATTTAAGGCTTCTTAATAAAAAATAATAATAATTTAACTAGTCAAAATAGGAAAACCGAGATTACATTTGAATTTTATTAATTTTATTAATTATATAAATTTTTTGTTAACTTTTTTTAATTTCATTAATTTTATATATTGGCTATGATAAATTGTTACACACACTGCTGTAGATTAAAATATTATTGTGAATTTAGGATCTGATTTATTGGGAGTCCCATCACCTTTTCTTGATTGAACTCAAAGCTTAAAGGCTTTAAAATAAATTCTTAAAAATGATTTTAGATAATTAAAAATTTTGGAAATTTTTGTATTGCAAACAAAAGATGATGTAATTACAACCTTAATTATTTCGGTGTTTAATGAGTGAAGTTTTTTTAAACAATTTTCTGATTTACTGACTGCTTTTTTGTTATTTAGTGCGACTGTTTACATTTTGTTCTTAATGCTAAGCCTCATAAGAGCTTTAAACCAAAAGATGAATCCTCAATATCATATCAAATGTGGCTCATAGTAGAATCACGACCTTTTGACTGTTTTATTATGTCAATTATTGTAATGAACTTTGTACTACTAATGATGAAGGTGAGATTTTAAATTAAAAACACATGCTTTAACATCAATAATATTATGCAAGTATTTTTTATGCAAATAATTAATATTAACATTGTTATGCAATTTTTATGCTATAAAAAGAATTGAAATTTTTTGTCAGTACAATTTGTAAGAATTTTTGAGTAAAATATTTTAAACTTTTGAATTGCTTTGAACCTTCAATGTTATTTGATTAATTTTAATGCAGATTTTGTAGGTTACAGTTTTTTTAATGTCAATATGTTTGAAAACAACATTGTGTGAGCAAATTAAACATCACTTAATGTTTCTAAATAAATATTTCAGATTATTTTACATATCTGCTTCTAAATTCTGTACTCTTTTTTTTCATGTAGTATAATGGAATGTCAACAGAGTATCGCAATGCATTGTCTTCTTTGAATATTGCATTCACAACCCTATTCTCTTTAGAAGCACTTGCAAAGATTATTGCATATAGATTGGTTTACTAGACTTTTTTATTTATTTATCTAGTTTGTGATATTTTTAAAATTTTCCTAAATAGTTACCAACTTAATTTTTGATTAAATTTCATTCACTGAATATTTCCCATTTTTAACTTTCAGAACTACTTCAAAGGATTATGGAACTTGTTTGATTTAGCACTTGTATTTGGAAGTCTTATGGATATCTTCTTGTCATTGGTAGGTCTTTTAGTGGGGAGAGGGGATGTTAATCTAAAATAACAATCTTTAAAGTTTTTATGTCTAAAGTAGAAAAGTTCATTTGTTTATTTATTTTAAATACTCATTTGAACACATTCTATGTGTTATAATAAAGCATTATTCTATAATTAGGAAAAATTTTACAATATAAGATGCACTGGAATCTCCTAAAATAACAACATTAAAGTTGTAGAAGCTTCCGACTTTTGATTTCATAGATTAAGTCTAAGTCTTTGGATCCAAGCATGTTCCGTTTGTTCAGAGCAGCGAGAGTAATAAAACTTCTGCGCAAAAGCACTAACATGCGTGTGATGTTGTTGACATTTTATCGTTCAGTTCGGGCAAGTTTTATTGCTGTTTTGTTATAGATTTTTAGTTTTAAGAAGTAAAAGAGAAACTGAGTTTTTAAAAGTTTTTGTCTAAAAAATGTTTAATAAAATTTCATTATTAATGCTTCTTTCAGGCTTTGCTATATGTGACTGGATTGATTTTACTTTTTTCTTATGTTTACGCTGTACTTGGCATGAGGGTGAGTTTTTACATAATATTTTTAGCCTTTTTAATTTAGCCAGGCTCTGGCAAGCAATATTTTTCATCCTAACATTAAAAAATGCAAACAAATAAAAACATGGTTTTTATTCTACCAATGTCATGACTAAAAATGATTTTTGTTGTTTTGCTTTTAGTCCAAACTTTATTATTATTGATAAATAATCAATAAATAGTTTTTATTTAGGTTTTAAAAACTGAATTTCAGCTGCTATGCTTTTATCATTAAAAATCAATGCTTTACTCAGCTCCTTTTTCAAATTCAAAAAAAGTGAAAATTGAAAAAACTTTAAGTTATTAGTTCAATTAAAAAACCTAAAAACACAAAGCAAAAATTTTATTAAAAAAAAAATTTTTTTTTTTTTTTTAAATCTAAAACAAAATTTAAAATAAAACCTTAATTTATTAGTTTTTAAATCTAAAACAAAATTTAAAATAAAACCTTAATTTATTAGTTTTAGTAGACTAAAACTAATAAATTAAGGTTTTATTTTAAATTTTGTTTTAGATTTAAAAACTAATAAATTAAGGTTTTATTTTAGTTTTGGTTTTTATTTAAGTTGTTCTCTAATAACGAAAGAATCAATTCCTTGCTTTGAAAATAATAAAATGGTGAAGTTTCACTATTTAACTTTTTTTTTATGTAACTTACAACTCTTTTCCTATTATATGATAATCATTGTAAAGTTTGTCTTGTTCTAGCTGTTTGGCCATATAAAACTAGATGGAACTGTATTCCATGATAAAAACAACTTTCAGAGTGTCTATCGAGCATTGGTGCTTTTGTTTAGGTATTCCTCTTTACTTTTTCGTTCTTTTTTTTGTTCGTTTAGATTTTGGAAAACTTTTAGAAACATCATTTGTATATTTTCAACATAGGTGTTCTACTGGAGAGAATTGGAGCCTCCTAATGTATGGTTGCTATGACTCAGTTGAATGTGACGACGTGTACTTCTCAAAAACTCAGATTAGGAATTGTGGCAACACATGGGCAGCCAGAATCTATTTCACCTCATATGTGTTTTTCTCTATGTTTCTGGTACCTGTTTTTTTTTTTTTTTTTTTTCCAAAAAAGTTTTTTTAATAACTTGTTCTTTCTTATCCAAGCCGTAGGCTGTTGAGTTTTTATTTATTAATGCCGGTCAATCTGTAACAAGAACGGAAATTGTTTGCTTTCTTTACATTAAAAAATTCAAATAATAAAACTTAGTCTTATCAGATAAGTTGTATTTTTAGCTCTTAAATCTATTTTTGGCAATAATTATGGATAATTTTGAATACTTAACAAGCGATAGTTCTATACTTGGTCCACATCACATGGATGAATTTGTAAGATGCTGGTCCAAGTTCGATCCCCATGCAACGTATGTACGATTTAACTAATATTTAAACTGCCATAACAACTTGTAAATATTGAATTATTTTTTTCTTTTACTTACATTAGCAATAAAGTTTAAAAGTTTTATAAATAAAAAATAAGACCGAAATAACTTATTGTAAGTGGTTTATAATTTTAAAAGAGCGAATTTGTTCAATTCCCTAAAAAAATAAGCAATCTTAATTTAATGTTTATGTCTAAGTATATGGACACCTACAGCTGCGAAAAATAAAATAGCACCACCACCAAAAGTTAGTTGAAATTAGAATTTTTAACTATTTTTGATAGTTTGAAAATTTTTTAAATACATATTTAAAAGTAAAATGGCTTATGATTTTTATAAAAAACAAAATGTACAAGTTTTAATATATAGTATTCATTTATTAAACAAAAATTAAAAAAAAATCAAATAAAACGCGAAAAAAATAATAGCACCACAGCTTTTATGTGTACTTTAAAATAAGGAAATATTATGAGATCAATTGTTTTAAACATTTTACAATAAATATTAGTTATTTGTTAACATATTAGTATTTTGTAGCGTGACCTTTATTGGCAATGACGGCTACACAACGTCTTGGCATCGAGTTAGTCAAGTCCTGATATTGCTTTAGCGGAATTTTGCTCCATGTCTCCTTAACTACGTTCCAAAGTGACTCCTTCGTGGTGGCTTTGGCAGCAGCAACCACTTCCTTTACGTCAGCCCACAAATTCTCGATTGGGTTAAGATCTGGCGACTGTGCTGGCCACTCCATAACGTTTACTTTATGCTCCTTAAACCAATTCTTCGCCTTCTTATTAGTGTGCTTTGCGTCATTGTCCTGTTGAAACACCCAGGACAACGGCATTTCATAGTCTGCATACGGAAACATCACTTTATCCAATATATGAGCATAAAGGTGTTGGTCCAATAGTAATAATGTGATGAATGGACCCTACTCCGAAATAAGAAAAGCATCCCCATATCATTATACTGCAACCTTCATGTTTAATAGTTTTGATGGTATATATTGGATTGTATTCTGCATTCGGCGGTCTTCTGACATACGCCCGAGAGCCTTTTCCACCATAAAACACAATCTTACTTTCGTCTGTCCATAAAACATTCCTTTATTTTTCGAGTGGCCAATTTGAGTGTTTTTTAGCAAATGCAATACGCTTTACAACATGTCTGGCACTTAGAACTTTTCTGGGGCTACAAGCTTTTAATCCATTAACTCGCAGACAACTCCGAACTGTTTGTACTGTTGCATCAATGTTAAAGTCTTTTTTCAGCTCGGTAGCTGTTTTAAAGGGTTCCTTTTTAGCCTGTCGGACTAAGCGATTGGCCAACAATGTTGAGATAGAACGTTTTAGACCACGTGTTTCAGGCTTTTCTTGAAATTTTATGGCATTTTTTTATCATTTTATTGGAACACTTAACTAAACGACCAACTTCTCTATAAGATTTTCCTGCTGATATCAACTTTCGGATCAGTTCTCGTTTTTCTGCACTACAATGCTTTCCGCGTCCCATTTTTATATGTAAATGTCTCCTACTAATACGCATTAACATAAAACGAATAAAAGAGCAAAAAAAAAAACCAACGCCTGCTATTTTCACGATTATTTTTACCGTTACCAGAATATTTTACAACAAAAGAGTTTGTGGTGCTATTTTATTTTTCGGTCAGAATTGGCATTTTTGATTAAAGTCGAGCAGCACCAAGCAGTTTTTTTCCCAAAATGATTTGTTTTAGAAAGTAAACATGTTAGCTAATATTTTAAACAGCAAAGCTATAAAAAAAAATTTATTTTGCATGGTATTTTCTTAACAAAAAGGAAAATACGTTAATGGTGCTATTTTATTTTTCGCAACTGTATATATGTGTGAGGCGGGGCCTCATATTGTGTTTATGTGTATATTTAGGGGAGTGGGAATGGGGTTTAGTGTTTCGTAGGTTACGTGGATTGGACGTATAGGGGTATGGGGATGCCTCCTGGTTCTGTGTAATAGTAGCATTTTGACTTATCTTTATTAATACGCGTACTTTTCTTTACGCGCTAAATTTCTCGTTTAAATACTAATAACAAAAATTCTTTTCCCTTAAAGAAAAATTTCTCAACTTGAAATTATATAAAAACTACTTCTTATACTTTCTTCTTTTCGTAAAACTAAAACTCAGGTCTACTTTTTTTTTTGTAGCATCTAAAAAATCTGTTATCACCTCTTCTTTTCATAATTCAACTCAACCCCTAATCGTACTATGTTATTCATCCCACCTCTATCTGTCTCCTCCGTTTTCTCCTCCTCCCTCCTTTTCTTTTTTGTTTTCTCGCTTTTCATATTGGTTATATTGCTTTTGGCGTTTGTGTCTTTTCATTTTTATTTGTTACTGTGTAAAATATTAATTAATTTTTTTGAGTGGCTATATTGTTATAATTCTAAGTGAAACAAGATACTGTTTATAACAGTATCTTGTTTCTAAGTGAAACAAGATACTGTTATAAACAGTATCTTGTTTCACTTAGAATTAGCTTCTTCATATGCTAACTGAGAACATATTGTAAAAGTATTTTTTCAGGAAGCATATTGTATAACTGTGGTTCGGGTTAGTAACCTAGAAGAAGTATATAAAACTTGGTTTCATAAAGTTGTTAGTATAACAGCCATCAAAAAAAAATGTATGGTAAAGTGGAGTAATTAGCCCCAAAGAGCTTTAAACTTCATTTCAGCAGAACCCTCTCTAAGTTGCTTGATACTATCATATAAAATGAGGAAACACTAACGTTTTTATGGCAGATGTTTAATTTTATAATCAGAGAATACTTTGCAACATTGCTTGGGTTTATAATCAAGGGTGCTTATTTTGATTGATCAGTCTTTTTAAAACATCTACGTGTAAATAAGTCAGTACTTTTTTTTAGCAATCTACTTTTGTAATTATAGAGCTTAAAAACAGATGTTTGAAAGAAACAGATAAACCGTATTTTCCAAAAGCAAGCAGCTATCAAAGACTTAGAGATTGTTTGATGAATAGTCCTAACATTTACTTTAAATTCAGTCTTTATTACGAAAAATAAGGCTTTTTTAAGAAGCATGAAAAGCAACTGTTTTTTATAAGACTCTTAAGAAAAAAAGCAAAATACAAGACAACAAGGCAAAAAATCCTGATTTCATCAAATAATGGTTTTATATACTTGGGGAGATTTAGGAAAATGCATACATTAGTGTCTTTCTAATAAGAAATATTCAACTACTATAAATTAGACTTCACCACTGACTTGAAAGCACAAGTTGTTTCAGCAATGAAAAGATACTTCTAGAGTAACCCAGAAAATGGTGCCTCAGACCATCAGCAAATTATTGTAAAGTGTCATACTGTTGATGTAAAGTGTCATAATGCAATATGTTTTATCTTAGATCTTGTTCAACCTCTAAACATCTCAGTTTTCTGGCATTTTTAGGCTGAGTTCTAAAGTAAAAGTACTAAGAGAAATACCCACATGCTCACTACTCCTCGCTCTACCCCACTACATGCTCGCTATTATTCTAACACCATCACGGTCAATGATTGTATTTTGAAATACTAGTGCTCACAAAGCTTCTGCCTCAGTAACACTAATATATTTATTGTTTGCTTCATCTTCATCGTATTCTAATCCCTGGTGACAAAATTTAGGCGCAATTTTTAAATGGTTAAAACTTATTGAGTTTGTAATTATTCAGCCTTGCTTTGTGTTTTGCTTTTAAAGTGTTAGCTTTCTTTTATCAAAGTTTTGTTTAGTTACATCATAAATTAATAAAAAAAATTAGTTGTTCAGCTACTCTAATTGGCATACTAATGCTAAAACTAATGATATCTTAAAATATATTGTTGCCTCCAATAACCCTAAAAACATCTAATATTAAGTGTTGAAGTGGAAGATCAATGAACCATCGTCTTGTAAGCCTGGATCAAACAGAATATCTTAAGTTATGACTTCAGAACATTAATTGTCTGAAATGTCTGTTGAACATCTGGTTTGGAACTTCAACAAGAAAAATTGCTATTAATTTCAGGAGTGATCATTCCTAAATCTTATTTAGAGAAAAATTTCTGATCGCAATGATAAACTATTAGAGAATTTATCATTGATAATGAGTCGTACTTAACATACAAATTAAAATTCCAATGCTGAATTTTCCTCAGATGAATCGAAAAAAGCACCAAAAATTGTAAAACACAAAATTCATTTGTTTCACCATCAGTGTCATTTTTTACATCAACTTCAGAAGACTTTTTATTTAATAATTTATTTAATATGAAAAATTATCAAGAGTTATCAGATTTCACTATGACCAAAATTAAACATCATCACATGTAAAAATCAAACAAAATGTTAGTCCAGGTAGTGACACTTATGATGTCGATAACACTGTATGCTTTAAGTGTATTATGCATAAAGATGCAGATAAAAAATGGGTAAGTTGTCACATGTGACATAATACCATATCAAATATAATTTAGTTAAAAAAGAATGATAATATAGTAATTGGTAAAAGCCAATGTGAACACAAATGCTCTATGTATGTTGGAATTTATTGGCCCCATATTTAAATTTTTTATGATTTTTTGTTAAAACGTTTTAATATTTTTGTTGCAGTGCATTTGACATGGTATCAAATATCATGCGATAATACGCACTTAAAGTATATACTGTTATTGTCCTCAAGAATCTCAATATCTAGCATAGTTTTTTTTGTTTTTTAATTTTTACACATGCTTAAAGTTAAACTTTAGCCATAGCAAAATTTGATGATGTGAGCTGATCAAGTAAGTTAACTTAGGAAGCCCAGAAAATATAAATAAGTCAAAAAAAAGTAGAAGGAAACAGACTTTTTGAATCATTGTTTTACTAAAATATCTTTAATTTCAAGATTTAAAAATGCTATTAATTGAATGTCACTATATGATTGAAAAGAGCAGGTCTCGCAGCTTTTGCAGAAGTTTAGGATTTAATCTTTTAGTTATTTCTTTTGCGCAGCTTGCTCTAATTTGTGTTGAACATAGAAAGTGTATTTCTAACAAGATGGAAAACTGAAAGTCTAAGAAGTTTGGACGTGAGATCATAAAATCATGATCATGTATCGGGCATTACTCACTTTCGCTAAAAGTATACTCCCAACATTTGTTATCTTGTAAAAATACTTGATTTTTTCTTTTTTTAAACGATGCTACCACAAATAGAATAAACATTTTATTGTAAAGTTAAAAAAAACTATTAACGATTAATTTAAAACGGTAGCCATGTTGCATAAATATCAACAAGTAATACACTTATTAATTTACTAATGCTATTTAAAAAGTAAATAACTATTTAGATTTGGTTATACAAGCAAACGTTGTTTTAGCCATAGAGTTTTTAAAATGTTTCTCATTAAGTTGCGAAGAGAATTATATCTATAATATACGCAGCAAATAATATATGCAAAGAATATAATATATGCAGCAAATAAGATTGGAATTAATTATAATTTTAAAATAATAGGTGTAGAAACTTTTTATTTAGAGGTTTCATCACTCTCAGTCAACTTTATGAGATGATGTTGCAACTACTACCCCCAGTTGGATTTGGGCGTCACTGTCCGAAAACTGTAGCTTACAAAGTAATCTTGATAATCTTAAATCTATTGTTTTCTTTTATTAGACTTACAATTGACCTTTTTGTTTTAAGTCTAAGTGAAGTCTGTTTAAGTCTTGTTTAAGTAAAGTTACAGAAAAGATCTATTTAGAGTGTTTTCATTTATCGCTAGAAAATCTTAAAAAAAACTTAATTTGCTCTGTGACAATTCAATATGAATGGGTTTTTTCATCAATACACTTTTTACGAAAATGAGTCGCGGCAAAGGAGATGTGCTCGATTTGAAGGATGAGACTTTATCAAATGGTGTCAAAAAACAAAAAGAAAACAAACAAACAAAAAAAAAAAACAAAAATAAAGAAAAGTGATTTTTTAATTTACGAACAATATCTGATGCATTATAATTATACAAGTGTTGTCTTTAAAACTATCACGGACTAATAAGGAAGTTGTAGGAAGTACAAGCTCACGAGGATTTATTTTAGATTTTTTCATATCAAAGCTGAAAAGTAGTTTTAAACAGCAAAAAGCTGAAAAATAAGAGAAAATAAAATTAAAAAGAAATAATTGAAATGAGCTGTGGGTATTACTAGTGTTTGTAGTCCCCCCTCTAAGAACTCCTTTTTTCTTTAAGGTATCATCTTGCTCAATTTGATCCAAATTTTTCCTGATCTATAAAATTTATAAACAAATTAACCTATAATACATATGTGCTCCTATGTTGTATAAACATTGTAGATAAATAATTTGGTTGCTTTAGCATCTTTTTATATTGCACTTAATTAAACAACTTTACAAACATGATAGCGACTTATTCGTTTGGACATCCCAGTAAATGCTGATGGAGCTGTATCTTTCTATACAACCTTGATTGCGCTTGTTCGTGTTGGGCTAGACTTTTGCACTAAAGAAAATAGATATGAAAATGATAAGGAGCTGAAGCGTATTGTCAAGTCGTTATGGCCTCATATGACCTCCAAAACTCTTGATAAGTTCTTTCCTAAGTTATCAGGTAAACTATATTGGGTTTTCTTCAGTTTTTATAATACTTTCTTTGCATTTTTATCAACTTTTATCTATATTTTTTGTAATAAAATAAAATGTATAAACTTGTTAATTTTTGACAAGAAACAAATAATGTCTATTTGAGGCTGAAAGTAAATTTTTGAACTTTTAGTTATAACCTCTGATTGTAAAATAATCTTAGTACTGAAATATTATTTAAGAAATAACATTATTAATTCTAGCCTTATTAATTTATTTTAATATATTATTTTTATTTCAACGTCGTAAAGAGAATGAGAAGCTAACAGTGGGAAAAATATTTTGTATTAAGCTGTTGGTTATGAATTTTCGCAAAGCAAAAAGTGGGGAAGAAAAGATCAAATCAGTAAATTTTTTTTTTTTTTTTTTTTTTTTTTTTTTTATATATATATACCTGAGCATAAGGTTAAAGAAGTCAAACAATTAGTTCATACAAGGATAAAGAATGAAATTAAATAACAACATAAAAAAAAATTAAGTTGTAGAAATAAAAATGCTCTTTGACTTTCTGTTAGGGCAATATGACCTTTTAAAGGTCACATTTTGTTAAGAACCACTTTTTAAACTTGTTTCGATCACATTTTAAAAATTTGTTCAGACATAAAATTACAAACCTGCTGTTATCAAATAAATTTGCGTAGCATTTAAACTCCAGCCTCTTTTGACATAAGTATTTCTGTAAAGCGCAAGCAATTTTTTTTGAAAGGCAGTTCTAACTTGTTTGGGATGTTTGTAAGATACGTCATGTAGTTAGAAAATGTTTGTTATAACAATGGCGAATTAGAATGGATGGAATTAGAAAAATATCTCAAATGATTTTTTTTTTCTAATGCAAAAAAAAAATTGAATGCTTTGAGATGCTATCTCTTAACGGCTATGATTCACATCTTAGCGTAGAACTGAAAAACTTAGCTCTTCAACTTACGATATACTTTGGCATTTGCTTGCTCGCACAAGTAATATTTTCAAACTATTAGACATTAGTGTTTTTTAAACACCAGTATCTAATAGTTTGAAAATGTTACTTGCTAAGTTATTTAGTTAAATGTATCGAAAGTTGTTGAGTTAAAAATCAATTTTGAAGTTTGAAAATAGACAGTTTCCTTCCATGTTTAAAGAACTCATCAATAACAGTGGTCTTATATCCGAAAACGCACTTAGTAGTTTAGCAGTAGAAAAATATTTCCTCTAGTGTATTTTGCATAGTGTATCATGCTTTCAAAGTATTGTGAGGGCAGCGGATTTTATTAATTTTTATTTACATTATATCTTAATTATGTTAAGAATGTGTTTAATGTGACGATGGTGATGCGGATGGAGTGAAGCAGAATAATTAATACGCGCGGTAGGAACATCAGACTTTTTAATACAATTCTTAACGCATATATCAATAATAAAGATATTAATAATAATAATATTACCGTACTCAAAATGCAAACAAAAATGAAATACTTACGACTGATTTTTCTTCTCTTACTTATTTTTCTTAATAAATATTCTCAATTATTTCTCATCAATATATATATTCTTTTAATATTGACTCATACAAATAACAATGCATTAATACTTATAGTAACGCAAATTGAAAGTTACTCAAATACATTTCCTTACCAAATCCTTCTCATAAGTTCCTCTTTAAATTGTTCATAAATTCTTTTCATTAAATTCTCGTTAAATCTTCAAAAATCCTTTTCTCATAAAATCCTCTTTTAAAATCTCTTAAAATTCTTTTCTCATAAAACCCTCTTTCAAAATCTCTTAAAATTCTCTTAAATTCTTTTTTTTCATATAATCTCCTAAAATCTCTTAAAACTTTTTCTTTCTCTTTTAAAATCCTTTTTTATAATCTTTCATAACTCTTTCTTAATACATCTTCAAAAACTCACTTTAAAACACTTCATCAAAATTTTGCCGAAAACATCTCTCCAAAGAGAGGCCTCAAGAAAATGTACTAAAATCTTCCAAAAAAAAATCTCCCAAAAAAATCTCAAAAAATCTCAAAAAAAATCTAAAAGATTTTCTCAACTGTTCCTTTTCTATCTGTCCGCAGGTGTTATTTTGAATTCTCGTACAGACAATAGATTTCTTTTTCTTCAAGTTCGTTCAGTACTTTAGTTTCAACTGCTGAGTCATGGTATTCTTTAAAACAAGTTTTACTAGTTTTCTTTTTATTAGTCTTTATATCAGAGTGGCTACAGAACTTTCTAGAACTTCACTAATTAAAATCATATTATTGTGTTTCAAGTCGTGTTTGCGAAAACAGTTTTAATCATTTATGGTGTGACTTATTCATTTTTCATGTGTGTCCACCTGGTGTTTTTTGGTTGACTCACTCTTTTCCTCGTTCGAATGTAGCGTGTTTGAGTCGGGTAAAACTTAAAGATAATGTTTACAATTTTCTTCATCTCCCCTCCTCGCAGTATTTTTCAAAAGCACTTTTTTGCCCACCTGTTTTCAGTAATTTATTCAATACTCCTAAAAACAACATTATCGAATTTCAAATCGAAAAATTTTGCTTAAAAGCGTTGATACTTTAAATCCAGCTGATATACAAATAACCAAAACTATTAACGAATCAGTGTTAAGTTTGCTCAAAGTTCTATGAAAATCTCTAGCAAATAAAGAAAAGGTTGAGAGAACAAAACGGCCAGCCAATTATAAAATGACCGACGTATTGTAAATGAAAAAGATCAACAAACAATCGAGAAACAAAAATTAGACGAACAAGTTGCAAATGAACTGGATAGAAAACAAAAAAGAAACAAACTGTTAATCCTACTCAGAAAGAAAATGTAAAAAAGCAAATAAAAGAGAAGAAAAAAGTTGTTGAAACAAATTCAGCCGCTTAACATATGCGGTAAAAAAGATCGAAAGCCATAAAATCAATCCAGCTCGCGCTGTTCAAGGCCTAGCTTTAGACAATAATCGTATAAGAAGCTGATCGATGATGTTGTTCTTGTAAGGTTTATATAGTCATAGCCCATAGAAATAAGTCCTGGTATGGCAATGTCTTTGTTTGAACTTAAAATTCCGTAAATTTGCATCACGTGATCAATGTAGATGCAAAACAAACAAAACTTTGTACGTTTTAGAATAAAATCTTAAAACCTTAGACCTTGCTGTGTTTATAACTATTTATTTATGGTATCAAAAAGAAAGTTTTTTTAAAAAACAATTTTCTAGTATTTTTGACTGTAATTGGACTATTATTATTATATACTTACACTGAAAGATTTGTTTCTGAATAGCTACTGAATGGTTAATCTAAATGACTTGCTCTTGATGTTGAATATTAGTTTCTATGTCTTGACATGGATAAGGTTTAAGCGAAGAAATGTTCACTTTTGTCTTTAAAAACTCATCTTTAAGATTTTTTAAAGTGCATTGACTTCCACATTTAAACATTATGCCAGGAAAGAACTGCGCTTTCCCTGGGTGCGGAGTTTCTTGTTCTTATAACTATAAAGGAATCAGCATATTTCAAATTCAGATGAGAAATGATGAACTTCATTCAAACTGGAAGAAAGAAATTGTTGATTTTTTGTTTAAATATCATGTTGCAGATAAAGATTTAAAAGATCGAGTAGCTGCAGGAAAAATTTACACTTGTGAAAGACATTTTTCTACAGATGACATTGAATCAACAAGTAAGCATTTAAATAAATAAAAAAATTGTCACAAATAATACAAATTTAAAGATTAATACAAATATTTTCATTCATACCTATCATACAGAAAAAAATTATAATTAGTAAAACCTTTGGTTTTTTATATTTTAGAGAACAAAAGAAGAACTTCAAAGCTATTTGCAACACAAACTAAAAACTTACCGAAAAAATCTCACGAGTAATCGCAATACAGAGCAAGTGATAAAATTTTTAATTCAAAAGGCTACAAAAGTTTCTTGGAATTTAAAGATAGAGCAAATAAACTCAAATTAACAGATAGTTGGATGGTAACTCATCATGAGAAAAAAACATCATTCAAAAAATTTACAAAGTTCCTACTTATGAAATCCTTGTTGATGAATCTTTAGTCTATAGTTACGTGGTCTTTGGTTGGGTCCTTCAGAGTGAACATTTTTTTTATAAAAAATGAAAAAATGAAATAGTATCAAAATCAATAGCTGTGCCATCTAACATTAGTGATGAAGTGTTAGAAATTATGAGATTAGATAGCAATGAAGTATCCCCATTTATGAAAATGCTATGGAAACAACAACAATATTTTTTTCTAATCCAACTTCAAAGATGAGATATCATCCAATGATAACTAGATTTTGTTTATCATTAGCAATCAAGTCTGCATTTGCTGATGATGAATTGCGACCTGCCAAAATATTAAAATTTCCAAGTCTCAGAACACTTAGAGATTACAAAAATGCCATAAAACCTTGTGTGGGTTTTAATACTTCATTCATAGATGAACTTCTGCATAAAACTTCTAATCTAATTGATTATCAGAGATTAGTTTGTCTTTTGATGAAATCAAGATTCAAGAGAACTTATTGGATATGTAGACCTTGGCGGATCCAAAGATCAACTAGAGTACTTTTTCAGATTCAAGTGCACTTGCAATTCATGCTCTTTTTTGTTATCTAAGAGGCATAGCATCTGATTTAAAATTTAGTCTGGCATATTTTGCTACAAAGTTTAAAACTTATTCCAAAACTTATGTCTGATCATTTTAACTTGAGACCATTTTTTGTAATGAATGTTTGATTGGCTACCCAATTATTAAACGAAACAGTGTCTAATGTCATTGAAAGTTATTACCCTGCTTATATGCATAAAACTGCAGAATTATGCGAGTTTGCTGATAAATTTTTTTATTGTATGAATGTACGAAACCTTTAAGAAAGTTTAACAAATTGTAAGCCATTTTGGAACCATATAAAAATGTTAACCATGAGCAATTTACATGATTAAAAGAAAAATTTTTAAATTAATCAAAATTTTGGAAAGAAAATGTTTCTACAGGTATTGGTGACTTCTCAAATGAGGAACAAGAGAGAATGTTTTTGTTTTCCAAAACATATGAAGGCCTTAGAATTACTTCATATTTTTTTATTAAGGTAACAAAATACTTATTAAATACTGGAACGCCTTATGTTATTAGTGAGTGTTTCAATCAAGATGTTTTAGAGGAACATATTTGCAGACATTTAGTTTAGGAAGAAGAAATGATAATCCTACCATAGATCAGTTTGGTTTATCAGTCAAATAAGTTAAGAATGCAGCGCTCAGCTGTGCCTTTTACTGGTAACACAAAAGGTGCTCATAAAACAAAACGTGTACCATCTTGGACAATTGTTGATGAAACTCCACTTAAGAAATGTTAAGATAAATAACTTGCTTTGTCTATATGAAAAATGCTGAAGAGCATTAAGGTGAAACAAACTTTTTATTATAAGATTTCTTAAGCAGTGTTTGGATATATAAATACATTTACAATAGATAAAGTGATTTTCTTAATCAATAAAAGTACATAACACTTTTCTTTTGTTATATTATAAAACCTGCTTTTCTATGCATATTAAATAATCTTTGTTCTTGTAAACAAAGTTTCCGAGATGCTTTTTTGATTGTTTTGCGCAAAGATTTTACTTTTTTCTTCTCTTAGTGCAATTGAAAAATATCTCTAGTTAATGAAAATGAGTGTCTGTGAAGATAAAGTTTAAGCGTATTTTCTAAAACGTTATTAGCCAGATATATACTATAAGAAACAGAGTTTTCATTTTCAGATGTTTCAACAATGTTACCTTCAGTTACAATAAAAATATTCTGACACTTTTGTTACAGCAGTTAAACCTTCTCTATTCTAGGAACAAATTCATTTTTGATCAATAAAGGTATCTGCTGTAAATTTTTTAAGTATTTCCATTGTGTCCTGATTAATTTTTGAATAATAGTCTTTATTGTATCTTTTTTTTTTTATAAACTTGTGCACAACATGACCAGCTAAATACTGCAATCCATCTAGCTCTTGTGCACTTATTAGTTTTGTTGTGTTTTCTTCATGAGCAGTGTTTTTTTGTTTTTTACAAAAACTCAAAATATGATTTCCAATATGAAGGAATAATAAAGCACATAAACGCTTATCCAAGTTTAAAATATAACTATGGGCAGAAAGAACAATGCTTGAATAAAACTTTGTTAAAAATATCTCAGCATTTCAAGATGATTTGAAGTTAGCTGATAACTTTGTTACTTCATTGTACAGGTTATCATTGAATTCAATAATATAGTCTTTAATTGTCTATCTCATTTCTTCTGGGTAACAAGTGTCATAAAATAAAGTATTTCGCACCTCTTTCACAATATCAAAAAACATGGTAATTGTTAAATGATCTAATATTTCCTCTGGTGCATTACTACACGACGGGTGTGCTGATTTATGTGTCTTTTTAAACCTCCTTTAGACTTGGCATGACATTTCCTCGGAAGAAATCACCTAGAAAGTAAAAAAAAATTTTATCAGTAAATTAAATTTTATATTATATTATGTTATACATATATATATATATATATATATATATATATATATATATATATATATATATATATATATATATATATATATATATATATATACAGGGTGGGGCAGAGAAACTTACTTATTTGAAACATATATTATAACAAAATTAATGAATATATACAAATGAATTTTGTAATAGCATAATCAAGAACAAGTAAATCTTACAATTTGCTAGTTTTGGAGATATCACGCAAATGACGTCCGTTATTGTTAATACATTGTGTCAGTCGTGTCCGGAAATTGGTGTCGACTCTCTCTAGCATCTCAATAGGAATGTTGGCAACGGCTTCACGAATGTTATTCTTGAGATGGTTCATGTTGTTGGGTCTGTCATGGTACACGACGGACTTCAGATGTCCCCACAAGAAATAATCGCAAGATCAGGAGACCTGGCTGGCCACTGAAGATTGCTCCTCAAAGAGATCACGAGCCCAGGAAAGGCTTCGTTCAAGAAAACCATGGATGCTCTTGATGTATGCGCAGTTGCACCATCCTCCTGGAACCAAACATCGTCCAAGCCCATCTCGTTCAGTTTTGGCAGGAAGAAATTCTGTAACATCGTCACGTAACACTCAGATGTCACCAAAACTGTCCTTTCATATTCTTCGAAAAACCAGGGACCGATTATTTCAACTCGGGATATTGCGCACCAAAAATTCACACGTTGCGAGTGTAGAGGTCGTAGCTGAAGTTCTCGTGGGTTTTCAGTGCTTCAATACCGCCTGTTCTGCTTGTTCACAGCCCCAGAAAGATGGAAGTGCGCCTCATCGCTAACAAACACAAGCGTGTCATCAGGCAAGTCGAGAAGGGCCCTACATGCACCCTCACGAGCATCGAAGTCCCGAGGAATTAGTTCCTGGGCGACAAAAATCTTGTAGGGATGGAACTTCAATTCCTCATGAAGGATCCGTCTAACAGAGCTGATAACCCAAGAGCTGATGCATGCTTGCAGGCAGATCGTCGGGGAGACCTCAAGATGGATTGCCGCACCGCTTCGATGTTCTGCGGAGATCTTGCAGTCCTTTGGAGACAAGGCTTCTTATTCTTCACATCTCCAGATTCCCTGAAGTTTTTCACTCACGAAACGATTGACTGTCGTCCTGGAACACGGCCACGTGATGCAACATTGAAGTGCCGACGAAATGCACGCTGTGTGGCGATGATTGATTTACCATAGGAAAAATTTGCCTAAATCGCAAAAGCACATTCCACGTTCGTCCATTCCATGACTTCTTCAAAGAAAAAAGAAATTAAATTAATGCGGCTCATCATATAAACAAAACTTAACAGTTTGCGCTTTTGATTAAGCCCCTCCTTAAAGTTATCGTAGCAAATCACACTTCAGAAAGGCTAATTCAAGTAAGCAAGGTCTTCTGCCCCACCCTGTATATATATATACATATATATATATTAGACATGTCCAAAAAACAACTTTTTTTAAAAATGTCTGAGCACAGCCGCTAAATGTGTTCTTTGTAATAAATTGATACTAAATTTAAAAAATTTTTGAATAAAAAAAATTTTTAGGGGTTGCTCAAGACCCTTAAACATCAGACAAGTCCCTAATATTTTGAAAAAAAAAGTTTTTTAAAACCATATCATGTTGGGTCTCAAAAGAAGTGAAATTTTATAAAAATTTCAAAAATATTAACTATTTTATATAAAAATTACCAGTTCAAATTTTATGAATTAAAAACTATCGTTTTTTAACAAAAAATAAAAAAGTGCATATTTTTAAAGTTTTTTTTAATAAACTTTTTAATTTGTGTTTTTTATAAACTTTTTTTATTATTTTTGAAATTTTTATAAAATTTCACTTCTTTTGAGACCCAACATGATATGGTTTTAAAAAACTTTTTTTTTCAAAATATTAGGGACTCGTCTGATGTTTAAGGGTCTTGAGCGACCCCTAAAAATTTTTTTTATTCAAAAATTTTTAAAATTTAGTATTAATTTATTACATAGAACACATTTAGCAGCTGTGCTCAGACATTTTTTAAAAAAGTTGTTTTTTGGACATGTCTAATATATATATATATATATATATATATATATATATATATATATATATATATATATTGTATTATATTAACACATCAATTATTTTGGATGTTTGTTCTCTTTGAAAAACCTTGAGATTAAATTTATATAACAAGAAAGAATTTCACACCTTTTCAAATGCTTTATTGATATCCTCTTCAAATATTTTATCTAAGAGATCTTCATCTAAATTATCAGGTTTAACTAAATTAAAATTCTCTTGAAACGCTTCAGAATTCGCAATTTAAAAAATTTTCTTGCATCCACATTGATCACGTGATTAATGTTTTAAATATTTTAAGTTAAGAAAAATAACAGTAGCGGAGAACAATAGAATGCCAGACCAAGGTTTACTTCAACAGACTATGATTTAATACACAGTGCAGATAACAAATTGATTACACGCGAAGACTGTTCTAAGGGTTCTTACATTGTTTATGTAATCGATTATCATCCAAATATAGAATTCATTTGTGTTAAGTATCAATATTTACCTGATTTGTTATTAACAGATAATTCAATTGCGTCAATAGTTTTACAGACTGTTTGTATTTGTATGTGTTTTCCTTTCTATCCTGTACTTACAACATATTTTTTCGTCAGTAATAACCGAGTTATTTAATTTTTAGCTATTTTTGTTCGTAGTGAGAAATTTCTAGAGTAGTTGCTATCGAATGTTAACATTTTTATGATCGTTTTGATTTTATTTAGTTGGTTTAACACCTGTCGATCGCGTTTGACTTTAGGATATAAAACTTTAGTTTTGAACTTTTGTTTTGATCGTTTGTTATGAACCTTTGTTTTGCTGGTATTTACTATTAGTTGTAATAAATAAACCACCGGCTTTTTAAAGATTTTTAATAAAACATTGGAATTCTAATAATTGTCAAATTTGGTCACCCTGACAATACTGACAAATTACTCGTTCACGTTAGAATGATCTGCTAAAAATGGATTTATCTTTAAATTCAGGCTGTTTTGTAACTCCATACTGTGTACAAATTATGACCAAAATGGGAATATAAAAAATTAGCATTATACTTGCCACAACAGATATATTGCTGATCATAATTGGTCAGTTTGTCCTAGTATTTTTAAAGAAATTTTCAGATTTTAATCGTTCAAGAAAAGGTATATCCTGAGTATGGGAAATTATCATTTTCAGAAAATTAAAGCTATTAAATTAGTGAAATAAGGTCTACAAATATCTAAAGTTGATGACCGACTACTAAAATCGAAGTTATCTTCGATTGTTAAAAAACTTTTTTATTAAATTTTATTTATATTTATATTTTATGTGATGATTTTTTTTATTACAGCGGTGTAGTAACATTTTTTGGGACATTTTATTATAGGCACCTAATGTCATTCAACAAATCCATTCAACTCTTCCTCACGAGAAAAACCTGAAGCAAGCAAATGAACCCACAACTAACATCATTTCTTTTAATAGCAAACAAAATAAAATCAGACGAAATCGTACTTTCTCTGGAATATTGACAAAGTATATTTAATTGCAACCTTTTCTTTTTTTGGAAATTATTGTTTGAGTTTTCGTCTTTCAGTTTTACCGTTATTTTTTTAAATTCGAATGCACTGTTTTTAACATATTTTTTAAATTCGAATGCACTGTTTTTAACATATTTTTTAAATTCGAATGCACAGTTTTTTACATGCAATGCATTCGAATCACTGTTTAAGAGACTATTGTTCCATGCGCATGATATTCTTGTCTTCTATAAATACACTCTACATATCTCCAAATCACTAAATTCTTATTAGAAAGTTCGTTTTAAAAACATATTATTTCGGATTTTAGAACTAAATACGATGATAAACATGTCGACGTTACCGACCTCAGTAAAACCTCAATAAATAGATATTCTTCTTTGGGAAAAGAAGTGCCTTTCTATATGTACTTAAGTAATACTTCAAATTCTGGCAGAAATAACGATGATGCTGTAAGTTACCGTAGCTAGCGTGTGTGTGTGTGTGTGTGTGTATTATTTTATTGTTGAAAATCAGCTATAATTGCTTTTTTTAGAAAATTATCTCTTCAGACAACTCTAACTCTCTTTCATCAAAGTTTCAAACTACAAGCGATCCTTGTTCAAAGGTAGCAACTGATCAAAGTTTTTCAAAAGATGGTACTTAATGATTAAAAATCAAAATATTCCTTCAAAATGTTAAAATTCAAGATAAAATTTGAAAAACTGAGTTCAACTTCGCTCCGGACCAATATTATTCGAGGATTTTCGTTGCGCTAACCCCAAATTTGTTCAGAGAATGAGTTCAGAAAATTGCGTAAAGTTGAAGAGTAAGATGGTTTTAGTGATAAAAAACAAAAGTGTAAATATATGTGTCTACATTTGCGCTCATTTTATTTCAAATGTGTTTCTACAATTGATATATTCGTAGCACCGAGATTGCATGAGTTGCCCAGTTGACTAAATTTTTTTCGTCAGTTTTTCTAATTGTCTGTAAAACTGTAATGTATTTTTTTTTTTGTTAACTTTAACAAATAATAGTTGAAAATTTTTTTTTTAGAGCAGAAATAATAATAATAAAAAAAAATTACTAAGTGTCCTTCATAATTGCTATGTTTACGATGTACTAGATCGTGTTTTAATTATTTGTATATATAATTAGTGTATACAGTCATAAACTGTCAGTGTTGACAGTTTATGACTGTATGCAATAATTATATATACAAATAAATAAAAACATCCCCTCCAGAAATCCATAATTTCATCTAATTACGGAGTTAATTCTGCTTATGAGCAGTAGACTTACCAAGTGTACGGAAGTACAACTCGTCAATTATCAATTGTCAACAAGTAAATTTGATGTTGTGTGATTAACAGTTTGAAATATTTACCTTCAAAATATACAATGGTGGTCAGGGAATTTAACACACTTAAGTTCATATCTTTAACAAGGTTTTCAAGCAGTTTTCAAAATTTTTGTTTAATTTTTCTGATTTTAAATATCCCATTACGAAATTAAACACCACCAAAAGTCTCATTTTCACCAGAAAATAAGTAATTTTTATCAAATATCTATTTTTTTTTATACGAATTCATGTTTTTTTATGGCCACAAATTTTCTACACTTGAAGAAAATAACAAATTTTTCTTTTAACTTTTTCTTTCAATTTATTTTTCTTTTAACTTTTTATCTGAATCTTTGATTAGGTATCTTTTTTCTTTATAATTGCTTCTTGACAGTGTCACCACACTGTTTCAACTAAAGCTTGGCACCAAGAAAAGAATCAAGTAACAGCCTTCCTCTACTGTTTTCCACGATTCGTTCAAATGATTAGATTTCTTATTTTTTTACAATCATTTCAACATTCAAAATACTCTTGGATTTGATTAAGCATAGGGTTCTAGGCAGGGCACTTTAATGTGATAAGAACTGATCAGATGGTGATCAAAGAATGATACCGATTATGTATCATTTAAATATTTCTAAGATTTTTGCTTGTTTTTCATTTACATTGTTAAGATTACCAAAGTGATTTTTTTATTTACATTTTGCAAGCTATTTATATTAAAAAATAAGATATTAAGATTATTTATTGTGATGTACACACTAAAGGCTGTTGTTGTGGAGACGTTCGGAAACTTAGAACGTTGGTATTTTTACAACAGCAAGCACTCACCACAAGAAAAACGAGTGTTTTTATAGAAATTTCTTCCGATCAGGAACAATCACTCTACATCAATATATAACGAGCTAAACATGAGCTATGCTTCTGGTAATTGTAGTTCATAAATGTTCCTCTTAACGGCATACTTGCATTTTCAAAAAGATCTATTTCAATTATAATATATTCTTATGATGCACTAATTATTATCTAATATCAATTTTTGCGTTTGGTCCAGCTCCATGCAAGGAAAATAAATTTTGTATTTAGTCCACCCATACCATGATGTCGACACCTCCATCATTAATGTTCGTTTGGGATTCAACTGTTGCCTCAGTGGATACTACATGAACTTTGCCACCAGAGCTAAAACTATTTATTTGGCTTTTCACTCCATAGAATATTTCTCCGAAACGACAGGCTCAGTCATTAGACTTTCGGGAATTCGATTCGACTTTCAAGTTGTTGTTTGACACTCGTGGTTTATGTTCAAATTGGTATCTCAGATTGTTAGAGTACTTACTAGAACTCCATATAATTTAGTGACGTAGTGAGGGAACTTAGGCTAAAGGACCTGAGCGCCAGTTTGATAAGGGCGGTAAAAAGGGACAACTTTACCATTTCTATATGTCAACTTATTTTATAAGAAAAAAGATTTGAACTATTTTAAGTATATTAATATCATCATAACTTTTCTTTCGCAATTACATTAAAAGGTTTCGCGATTAAAAAATCTTATTCAGGAGAATGAGATTTAAGTTTTCCACTTTCTGATTTAAAAATTTATGTTTTAAATTTGTTAAATTACATATCTTTAAAAATCCTGCTTCCTAATTTTTACTTAACAAATGCATTAAAAAAAAAAGGAAAGTTATGTAATATTAAATAATTCAAAACTTAATCATAGATATTGAAACATACGAATGAAAAAAGAAATTAATTCTCCTTCAACCCAATAGTCAAATAGTTCACTAAACATAAAAAGTGAAAATGGCGTCGTTAAAAAAACAGGCGCATATTATAAAAAAACAAAATAGGAAACACAACTCACTCAGAAATTGAGTAAAAATCTGTTTAAAAAAAATGCTAAACACAAATTTTGAGTTAAGGTGGAAGTATACCATTAAAAAAAAATCTTGTATTTCAACTTTTTTTTCAATCTTTAATAGTGCATAACATATATAATATGATTAAAAGAAAAGTAAAAATTTTAAAATTTAAAAAAATTAATTATGCGCATAATTATTGATAGACAAAAGCCTAAAAATGAATAACTGGCGACAGGGTTTTTTCAGCAACCGTAAATAAATTTGAACTGAAATTTTGGCTTGTGATCCTTTACTTATGCAATTACAACATGCACTAAAAGTTTTGGATTTTGAGCAAAAAAAGTCAAAATATATCCATTTTAGTCATATTTGGAAGTTTTGGTGATATTTGAGAACACAAAATCACTCACAAAAGCAGAACACAATTAGCTGTAAACATAATTCTAGTAGAGGTTGCAAATACATGTGTTACAAACAAGTATGCCAAATCAGATCAAATCGGTTATCGGTTTGAAAAATATCTCCGTCGCCAGGCTATTAAAAATAATTTTGAGAAAAACTCAATTTAAAAATAAAAACAAAAAAAAATTGTTCAAAACTCCCCACTTCCATAAACTGCACCTTCTAATGTTTCGCTTTGATCACAAAAACCTTTTGTATAGCTCTTAGTTTCTTGCATCCTTATTTCACTATACTTGTACATTGTTTTTCTGCTTTAGAAATGCGCTTTGAGTCATTTATAAGACAAAAGTTATGTAGATTGCAACCTACTGTTATTTTAAGCTTATCAATTAACATAATTTACATGTTTTTGTTTCTATTTGAAAGTCAATACATTTACCACTTTAAACTGAAATTGCAGAAACAACTCGATTATTTGAAGTAAAACCACGCTTTTGCCATGAACCATCAAAGCTACACATAATGTCTCTTGATGTTTCACCTGCAGGGATTAATTAATTAGCAGTATTTTTCATGTTCTGGTCAACTAAACTCTGATAAACATCTAACAGTTTATATAAAGTTTTATTGTAGCTTTTTTTGTTCATAGGTGGCTTCATATTCATTATTCAACAAAATTTTTCTGATGATGATAACCTATTACCCATTTCACGAAAAGCCACAATGACACGTGTGTTAATATCAAATGGTTTTTGTCCACTACATATGCTTTTACTAGGCTCATATTGTTCAATTAAATTTATTTTACAAAATGTAGCAGATGAAAAAAACTCAGTTTTCCAATTGCAACTGTTACAACATATTTTTAAACAAATACTTAACCCATACTTTTAGGAGGAATCAAACATTAAATAAACATTATCTTCACATAAATTCGGGCATTTCAGTAGCGATATAACGTTTTCCAACAGACTAAAGTTCATAACAAAGTTAAAATCTGTATTTAAAATCTTTATCAGCAATATTTAATTTTTTTGAAGAAGCAGAATGTGTAGCAGATTTAACAAAAGATAAAGTTTTCGTTTCTGAAGAAGAAATCTTTGTATATCTGTTTCCACGAAATTTTGCTTTTTTATTATTATATATTCTGTTTGATAATTGTTTTCTCTTTGATTCACCCATATTATTTTTACTTTAAAAAGATAAAAGATATACCATAGCATAAATAATAAAGTTTGAATGCAGCTTGAAACAACAAGCGAATTACGTCAATAAAGCCATCATACTAAACTAATTAGCAAAAAGTCGTTGCAGTCTACAACTTTGCACTTAAAAGAGTTGACAAGGTAAGTATTTCATGGATTTTTTTATAGTTTAACTTGTTTCTGAAGCGCATAACAACAGAATAAACAAAGCGTTGCTAGGTGGAAAATAAAAAATATTTTATACCGATATATTATAAATAAGTTTTAACATGTGAAGCTTTTTTTATTTAACTAAATCAAATAAAAATTCGAAATCTACGATGATTATATTGGTTAAATTATAAAAGTAAAAAAAAAATTTTTTTTTCACTTTTATTGGTGTACTACCACCTTAAAGGATCTTGCTTCATAGCCACAACTATACAGCCCTCTAAAACTTAGGGAACTCAAAAAAAAAAAAAGGCTTTTCCTGGAAACAATTTTCTGAACAACAATTTCCTGAACAACAAAAAGCATTTAAAATTATAATTCAGTTTTAAAAAGCGTTTAAATTTCAAAACAAATTTCATTTAAAAAAACCTTAAGTATATATTATTTTCGCTTATAAATGTGAAATACATTCTGATCTTGTTCTTACTTATATAATTCTCTTTTAATGTTTTTTTTTTAAATTTTTTAACTGAATTGCCGGATTGTGAATCGAACTGTCTTCGTAGACCAATTCAAATTATTTACGGATTGATTTGATCCGGAAATAATGTATCGAGTAGTAATTCGTTAAAACGTTTTTGGATGATAATTTTGTCCGGTACTTTTGATTCGGATTGCTGTCCAAATTTTTTTTTCAGGTTGAAATCCGAACCGATATTATTTTTGGGGATTTTTGCGGATTGAGAATAAGGAATACTTTTGAAATAAGATTTTGTATTTATTTCTACTATTCAAGTATACCAGAAAATGTAATGATCTGCATGTTAAAGAATAAAAAAAAAGATGTCAAAATCACATTGAAAGTATATTATTTTCCATAATGGTTTTATTTCCAGAATTCCAGCTGTTCAGTGAAATCGAAGTTGTCATCATTCTCATCATCCAACATTGAAGGGGAAGGAGTGCTTTGGCTGTCCGAAATTTCTTTTTCTGTCAGTTTTTCCATAGCTTTCTTTACTGCAGTTTTTACTACTTTAAATTTTGCCCTCTCATCCACAAAGCACACACTGTTATATTCTAAATAATTAGCGATGAAGAATTCAATTTAAATCAGTTTGTGTAGATCTTCATTGAAATAGTTAACAATCTCTGATGACACCTCGGTTTTTGACTTGATCATCTCCCTCGCTAATCTTCCTTTGGTGTTATATAGGAAGTTAACAACAGAATATATCCTAACATTCATTTCGCTACTACATTTCTTGGAGAATTCTGAGAAGCCTTTCAGAAGCCGGATACCAGATTGAATAGATTCCACTTCATCTTCTGTTGGTGAAAGATCTGTCAATTTACAACCTCCAGAAACAGTGGGGTTCGGATTCGTTAAAGAATGCATTGCTAAAATAAGATCCACCATAGAATCCATTAGATGGAGGTAAGAGATTCATCTTGTGGGGTATCTCTACACTAACTTCGTTCTGGAGTTATTCAAGGCTTTAGCATCATCAAACAAAACCATTAATTTTTTGAGAGGACTGGTTGAAGTGACCTACTAATTTTGTTATTTTTTGGCTGAGAACTGACCACATCGTATACTTTTTTATCATTGACTACACTACTGAAAACTAGATTTAGACGGTGGTCGACACACCTAATTGCACTTTGTACGCCAATTGATTTTCTAACACCTGCTTGGACATTAGGTGCACCACCAATCGTTATCCAGGTTTTGACTTCAAAATCAAGTTTGTTGATAGATTCATTGAGCTTATTAGCAATATTGTGCCCAGTATATTGTTCGGGGAAGTAGGACATCTCCACCAAGAAACGTTTCATTTGGAACTTTGAATCTATATAGTGGAGTATAATGCTCATGAAAGACAAATTGATGTGATCAGTGGTCCACATGTCAGATGTTAAGGCCACTCCATCAAGATTTGACTTTTCTGTATTGAAAATGTTTTTACTTGTTCATGTATGAACTTAAAAAGAACAGAAATGTATTTTGTAGGCATATTATTTGCTGTAATGGCTCTGAATTAATCGTTGGTTGAAGTTTTTATCCTCCGGGTGAATGCCTCAGTTTCTACTACAAAAAATGATCGACTGTCCTCAATCACCCATCTAGTAATGTCAACAACAGTTCTTATTTAACTGATGTCAGAAACTTCCAACTCTGGTTTGAGAGCTTGTTTTCTACCTTGCCGGGTCTGATTGTCGGAAGTGCAACAAATTCCACAAGTTTTACTTCGTTTAGACTGTGATGATGCTGGTGTATCTGTCTGTATCTGTGGATTTCTCCTCATCTTATCTTTTTCTTGTGTTTATTCAAAATCTGAGTCTTCAGAACCAAGCTCGTCAAAAATGTTTGAAATTGTTGATTTTTCCTTGTCTTTCCTTTCTAATTGTTCATATAAGATTAAATGGACTCTTTTCGAATGGTTCCTTGAAAGACTAGAGGTGCTTTAATTGACCAAATATGTTTTGCCACAGAGCTTTTGCCTTGTTTTCCTCCACTTTGTTGAAGAATTCCCATGTATTAGATAGTTTAGGCATCTGTAAAGAAAAAAAAATAATAATAATAATAATAAAAGAATTAAATAACATAAAAATGAAATAAAATAAAAATGAAACAATTCGGATTGTTTTTCGGATTTATTTTGTTAGATCGGATCGAACTAATATTTCGAACTAATATTATTTATCAAATTTAAAGTCGGCAAAAACGGATTGGATTATTAATACGGATTATTTTTCGAATAAACAATCAGGTCGATTTATATTTTCAATTGACGGAGTTTTTTATTTATCTTTACATTTCCCTAATAATTGCCATAATAAAACGTGACAGTTTTTAGTGCATGCAAAAAGTTTCAAAAAAAGAATCATATAAAGGTTACTTGAAATATTTCTTTAATAGTGAGTGATTTTTTTGAGGCATCCATAAAGTTTTCAATAGTTTTTATTTCTATTTGTATTTCTATTTAAATAGAAGAAATATAACGATATTGTAACTTTTATCGGACCAATCCGCCCAGCGAATTAATTCGCAATGGAAATCTATCCACACATAAAAAAAAAAAAAAAAAAAAAAAAAAAAAAGACACCGCAAAATTTCAGTTCAAAAACTTTTTAACTTCTCAGATAAAATAATAAAATATGGGGTTACCTTCATTGTGGGGAAATAATTAGACTTTCCTACAGGATCTAAAGAGTCACTGTTTTCTTTATGAACTTGATAATATTTTTTCCATCTGATGGCGAATCATACAGTTTTAAAATTTCACTCCCCTTTTATACAGTTTTACAATCGCGTCATTTTAACACATTGAATACATTAAGACCGTACATGCATAAAAAACTACATAGATTAACACCTGACATACATTAACACACTAATTGCATCTTGAAGAAGTTATTCACGAAACCCTCCCACAATTAAAGGTGGCCCTTCGGATTTAATCAACTATCTTCCATCTCGTCTTCCATGATGCAATTGATCTTTTGTATTGAATCCAGATCTTCCATTCTTCTGAAAGTTCATTTGAAATTTGTTGATCCCAACTGAGTTTTAATAAGCATAGTCGACTGTATAGTATTTTTCCAGTGATTAAAACAGGTGCACTTAATCCCAATACGTCTAAGACACTGTTGATAGAGGATAGCATTTTCCTTTTTGTAATTACTTCTTTATTTCTGATACTGATGCAAGCAGTAAAGTCAATCGATAGTTAATCTGTTGAAATCATGGAATCCCAAGTATTTTTTTTGATTTAGCCTCAGCGTTGCTTTCCATTTTGCTTAAGTTGCTATGCCATTTGTGCAGCTGGAAACCAGTTTCCATTAACATTTACGTTGATTCATTTTTAAACCTGATAAGTTCTTCTTCCGTTTCTCCACTTGCTTGCAGATCATCGACATAAGTATCTTCTTCCAAAGCAAGCACCGTATTTGGATATATGTCCTTGTATTTTGATACATGTTTCTTAATGGTAGCAAAAAAAAATTGTGGAAGCGCCTTCTTCACGTCAGCTAAAAGGCAGAGTTTATTCATCTAATTTCGTATAAGTATGTCAAGTATTAAGGGCTGCAACGATGGTCCCACTTATTTACAATCGTTTAATGAACGTGATTGAGCATCTTTTCTAGCTGAACAATCATAAACAATTCTCATTTTCGTTGACACGGCATTTTCCTTGATTACCACTTGATGAGGGACATAGTGAATAATATCTAGGTTCGTAGGTTTTTCTAGTGCCATTTCCAATAATACCTCATTGATCTGTTCCATCATTATATCATTATACTGTTCTAGTTTTTTAAGTTTTTTCAATCGAGTCGTTATACTTCCAAATCTTTTAAGAGCTTGATTTCTGTTGTTTGGCAATTTAACAACACCCTTTTTCCCAGGTATTCTAGTTTCATAATAACATTAGTAGGTTTGATGCAGTTTTTCGCTGAAGTCTTGGTGGAATATTTATTCTCTGTTTGCGTTTGATAGTCCAAGTACTTCTAACCTACACTTTTGCTCGAACTCATCACGACCAGTATTCAATAAGAAGCCTTTTTCAATACCAAAACTTAATTGTGTCCATCTCCCAGATAGAGTCCATCCCAACATAGTTAATTCGGCTCCTGGATCTTTATCCGGATTTTTTACGAGAACTACCGGTTCCGTACAGGTTTTTTTATTCGTTGATAATCAGCGACACCGAGTATTATGTGAACAGGTTGAAGTTCGTCACTCTCTTCATCATCGCTAAATTTTAGTCTCCTCAATTTTGCGAAATGCTTCTTAACATCCTTGATCATCGGATCGAGTAAAAAGGTTGGTGTTTCCTTTTCTGCGTTCGTGCATTCAACTTTGATGCGAAATTCCGGTATCGTTGTTGATTCTAGCGTAACGTTATATATTTCCACACGCTTGTCCACTGTTCCGTAGAGCTGTTCAATACTTTTACATTCCTTTTGTGTAGGTTTCAGCTTTAGTTTTGTTATCAATTTCGTACATATATAGGAACTTCCAGCACCCGTATCCAACGTTATTCTTGCTTTTTCGCCGTTTACTTTTGCAATCACTGTCGGGTGAATAATTCATCTTGCATTAAGCACCGCTACCATGGTTTCTTTTTTATTTTCAATTTTACCGTCCATTGTTGCGTTCCCATTTTAACAAATGGACAAGTGATGTTTTTTATTACACTTTCTGCATCCTCTTGATTTACAGTTTGCCGTCGAGTGTCCGTAACCAATACAGTTGTAACAATCTTTTGCTTGTTGAAATCTCCCTGTGTCTTGCAACAGTTAGTGCTTTTGCACAATCTTCGCTTTTGTGATTTTGTAACCCACAGTAGAACCATCCATGCTTACCACTACTTGCCATGATTTCTTTTATCATAAAGATCGCCATTGTATTGTTTGAATGCAGTGCTCCGATGTTCATAGGACTTTGATTGCACGTTAGCATACTTTTAATTGCCATTTGCTTGTTCGTCGCTTGGGTTAAAAGCTGAGTTCAACGGATTCCTTTAATGTATTTTTGCAACTTTTCGACAAGTTGCTCCAATCCCCATTCTTCCCATCCATCATTGTTTTGTGTAAGAAATTCATTCCAAGTTTATCCATCAATGATTACACAAATGATTGAGCTGTTAGCAGTTTGTGCATAGTTTTTAATGTTCGTAGAGCTCTCGCAACTTCTTTGATCTTGTGCGTGTTGAGTATAGCCGTCAATCCTTCCAAATCTTTGTGAACCCAAATATCTTTTCCGAAAGTTTCTTGTAGCATGCGTTTTGCTTCATCGCGTCCCTCCAATGAATGTGGTAAACCAAGTATGTCCTCTCTGGGCTTTACTTCGACGAGTTCCAGTATGTAGTTGAATTTGCTGATGTTTGACATGTTTGAGTTGTCGATTTCTAACCTAAACTGATTCCGAAATCGTAACCATTCTTTATAGTCGCCATTAAATTTTGTGATTGTATACTTTTGAAGCTTGACGGATTGCTGAGTAGCTTCGTTTTCGTTTTCGTAAATCCAAAAGATTTACGCAATGTTTCTTTCATTTTTAGTTTCTTTAGATACCAATCTTCTTTGTTTTGAAGTTTTCTCAATGAGGGTTGTTCTGCTTCTTTCTGAATCATTAACTCCTGTTCCATGATTTGTTCTTCATACTCAAATTTTCTGACGCATTCGCTTTTGTTTATCGAATCCAACTTGTCCACCATTTTATTTTTAATCTCAACCGCTGCTTCTACTTCCTTTACTGGTTTCGAAAGCCATTCTTCTACCTGATTGATTTTTTCGCCGTCGTCAAGCATTTTTCTGGTCAGTTCATCCTTTGCCATTTCAAATCTTCCCAATAAATTTGTAATTTTGTCTAGCGCCAAGGATAAACCTTAAAAGCATAGAACGCAACACGATTAATGGACGAACGAAACCAACGAACTAACTAGTCGCCACTAATTAGTGTGGGGAATTATTTAGGCTTTCCCTGAGACACTAAAGAGTCACTGTTTTCTTTATGAACTTGATAATATTTTTTCCATCTGACTGCGAATCATACAAATTTCCAAACTCCACTCCCCTTTTATACAGTTTTACAATCGCGTCATTTTAACACATTGAATACATTAAGATCGTACATGTATTAACAACTACATACATTTACACTTACACACATTAACTCCTTACATACACGCTAATTGCAACTTGAAGACTTTAATCACGACATAATAGATGTAAGTGAAGAATAGCAGACTTGTTAATTTGTTGAACGAACTGTTGTAGGCTAAGATTTCCAAATAGGACTGATTAATAATTTTAAAAAACCACTATTTCTATGACGCGTAATTATCTAAAAAGTAATTTTTCAGACCCGACCATTTAGTTAATGCACAGTGGGCCCAGAAGTAGAAGTAGAGAAAAACTTTTTTGAAAAGTCCATAAAATTTATTTATTTGAGAATTCTTTAAAAATTATTTATTCAGAAAATGAGATAAGTTAGTGAATAAATAAATAATAAATTATGTTTCTAGCTGATTTCTAAGAGATGATATGCAATTTTGAAGTTGATGAATTTCCAATTTTTTGTGTCTATAAATGTTTAGTAAATTCGGTTAGTTTCCATTCAAAATGAATTTACCGGCATAAAAATTGATAACCACTTATCTAAAAGTTTTTTTTAGTTTGATATGGAAAATATTTTTGAATAAGTAAATTAAAAATATGTTGTTCTTTTTTTACTTTTTTTCTTCAAAGCTTTTAAAACTTAATTATGTAATTATATTGTATATTTATGTTGTTGTTTTTTACAAAAAATTAGATTAAATCTTAGGTTTTTTAAAAGCGCTAACTTGCTTTTTCTATGTTATACATTTTAAAAATATTTCACATTTCTTCTTTTCAAATATTTTAAGGGGAACTGAGGCAAGTTAGCAATTTTTTTATTTACATGATTTAATAAAGTTGAACAGTGATAATTATTTTTTTCGTGAAATATGTGAATATTTTATTTTTGGTTACAAATTTGAGACTTTTGTATTTTTTATTTGGTTATTTAATATGGTTTTGTATTTGTTTCAGCAGAAGTAAAGTAAAATAAAAAATAAATGTAATGGAGGAAAATAAAAATGCAAAATACATCACAGAAATAGATTTATTCACACAATTTGTTAAAGCTGAAAAAACTGTTAAGTTAAATTCAGTAACATATTTAGCCATTAAAAAAATACTTTATAAAGATTTTGAACTATCAGTTAAATAATTGGAGTTTGAAAGTGTATGAAAAAACATGGAAACGTTGTAAACGCCTGAAAGAGAACCATTTAAAAAAAAAATGGATATGCATTTACACTTTCACAAGCATCAAAAGATATCATTTTTGAAGCAGAAGATGCTTACATAACAGAACCGTGTTTTTCAAAACAAAGAAAGTCTTTTACAGAACTGGGCGATATGATGAAAAAGGAGAGGATTAAAGTATTGTTCGTGTTGGAAATGCTATTTTTACAGGCCATATGGAAACAACATATATCTTTAGCATAGATGAATCCATTGCTCTAATGCATTCCCTTACATTAAGTAAAGAGCAAATGAGAAAACTAAGATTTCTTTTTGCTTCAAAAGGCATATATTTTTCAACAACCAATGAATTGCTTGAAAGAAGCAAAAAACTGCGTCCTACAATTAGTGATGTTTTGACTGGAAGAGGTGTTTCTGTTCAATACAAAGAGCTTGTAAAAATGACAATTGATTCTGTTTTGAATAGAATTAAAGATTCTTTTGTTCCAGTAGATTGGGATGAGTATCAGATGTGTTTTAAGGATGGTTGTGATGGAGCAGGGCAACAAGTATCGATGAAATTAAAAGAAATCATTGAAAGCAAATCAAATATGTTTCAATATGGTCTTATTCCTTTGAAACTAATATGCCATCGAGATAGTAAAATATAACCCTGCGGCAAAATTATTCACCAAATACATGGAGATCATTACGTCCTGTGTTTTTAATAAGAAAAACAGAAACTAATCAAGATTTGCTAGATCTTATTGTCCCAACTACTGATAACGCACGAGAAGAGTTAAATGCTGAAGGAGTGTGTTGTCTATTTGGCAAAAATTATCAATATCAATGTCAGAGTTAGTGAAGGATTTCCGATTGATCGATCATCAGAAGAAAATTGGATGCTGTACGAAAAGCTAATTAACAAAGATGGCGTCATTCCAGCTAAAACTGGAGATTTTGCCTAACGAAAAGGACTTACTAAAAAACCACAAACGAAATCTGATCAAAAAAGCATATGTGTAACACATTCATATATAAATAGCACTACCTGGTTTTTAAAACTATTTTATCGGTGTCATATAGATTATAGACTTTGGGTTACAAAAACTGGACCACTTAGTGAATCAATACGTAATGCAAAAGACAGGGTTATTACTAAAATAAAAGAAAACACTGGACTGTGATTAGATATGTGTTGTAACTCTGGTGAGAAGGGGGGGACATCTACAACAGGGTCGCAAGGCCGTTGGTTTCTTGTCAGCGTAAAATTAAAATAGACAAAATTCAGGAGTTATGCTACACTTAACATTATTACAAATATGCCATAGGTACAAATTAACCACACTCTTTATGGAGTCCTTCATCATTCAGCTGCTTTAATAACGTTTAATGATGATTATGGCCTTGGCAATTTATCAGAGGAAGGTCTTGAAGCAAACAACAAAGATATTAGAAACTATTTAAAACTTCTCTCTCGTAAGACTCACGAGTTCGAAATTATTTTTCGGATAAATAATCCGTTCATGAAAGAGAATCCACAAAATAAAAGTTTGCTAGTAGTTAAAAAATCAATTTTCGGATTATGATTTGTAAAATATTTTCTAACTGGGTTTGAGCTAAGGAAGACATAATAGTTTTATAATTTGCCTTTTATGCTTCATAAAATACAACTGATGGTGTTGAGTAGTGAACGGAAACTTTCGGTCGATGTTTTGTCTGAAACCGACGCCGAAATTTCAGCTTGAACAATTTTTACTTTTCCGGTTTTGGCCAAAATTTCGGTTCAAATCACCACGGAAATGAACCGAAACTTTTATGAGATTTTTGTTAAAGCTTGGTTCCCAATTGTTGTAAAAATATCGTACAAGAATCGTTTGTTTTGTTGTGTGGTAAATTGTTGTGCAACACAATATTTTCATTGCATTGTATTAGCGCAAAAACTTTTCAAAAAAACTGTAAAGAAATAAAAAATTACCTTCATAAAAAAAATCTCTTTCTAAATTATCGACTTTTTGTTATACTTTAGTTTTAAGACGCCGTAAAAACGTAAAAAAAAGAAAGCATATGTTTTGGGTCAGAGAACTATTTATAAAACGCGTTAAGCAAGGTGCGTTTAGTTCTTTGGTTCAAGAAATGACGCTATTTGATAGGGAATTTTTTTTATCGATACTTAATAATGCCTCCTAACAGACTTGAACATCTTTTGACATTAATCGGATCTTCAAACTTGTTGAAAATCCAAAACTTGTTGTGCTATATGGGAAGTTTTCAAAAAAATATTTCTCAGAGCCCCAAATGACATAACAGAATGGCAAAATGTAATTAGAATTTAATCAGAATTGGAACTTTCCACAATATATAGGAGCTATTGATGGAAAGCATGTACTCATTGAGGCTCAAAAAGTAATAGATCTGTTTTTGATGCAATTGCAATAAGAAATACTTTTAAAGATTAATTTAATTCATGTGAAGGACGCCTTTCTCGGCAATTGGACTATGTTCAATCATGTGGCCACAATCCATTTAATAACTAGAGAATATGTTAATATACTTTAATAAACTTTCCTTTGAATGACAATATGATATATTTAACAAAGCAATACTTTTTATTTTTTCAAATTTTAGATATGCTCCAATAGTTATTTAAAAGTTAATTAAAGACGTATATTATACCTTCATGATTTTGTTTAAAATGAGTAGTTTTTCACATAAATTGGTTAAACAAAGCAGTAAGTAAATTGATCAAACAAAGTAGACTTTAATATTTACATTATTTATTCACATTAATAAGTTAAACAGAGAGGCTAAACTGTTTCACCTTTATCTGGAAACCCTATTTTAAAAAGAAGTGCTTACATTTAAACTTTAGCCAAAGCTTTGGAATAGTTGTTTAATCGCTTTAGCTGTGGAATTAATGGTTTCATAAATAAATAATCTTCATCCTGCTCTTCTTCAGTCGGATTTTCAATATTGGAGTTAATTATTTCTAATGTTTTTACTAAAAATTTTTCAAATAAATCATCAGAATCTGATTTTTTTTCTTTTTCTTTTAGTTTTGTTATTAGTATGAATTGTCGATTTACTTGACTTTACTTGCTCACAAGAATTTATATAATCTTTTTTTTCAGTCACATCTTCAGATATATAATTATTTAGCTCCTTGTTGAATGGATGATGAATATTTTCTACTTGCTCAAAAACAACCTCAACGTTTTCCTCCAAACTCGTTGTTTCTAATCAGAAATCAGAAGGTGAACCAATTTCGATGTTGTTTCACGATGTTTTATAAAAGAATTTAGCTAATCGAGCAGAAGAAACTGAGGTGAAACGGAATTCCTTCCAGAAACTGATGGGATATTTCTTTTTGATTTCAGCCACCTTCCATTACTACTTCAAATGCTTTTAAACTTTTCTTCCGCTTGATTAGCAGATAAGTTTGACAGACGACCGATTTCTTCCCATGTATTTTTCTTTTTCTTTAAATTCCTTATCACACTTGTCATACAAAACTGGGAATTTTTGATATTTATATATTTTGTAAACTTTGTTGTTGCAAAACAGTTTTTGTGTGGTTTCCAATAAAAAAAAAAAAAAAAAAAAAGCTGCGCGTTTTGCACAAAAAACAAAATACTGTTGCAGAAATAGATTTTTCTCAAAACTCACAACCGCAGTTGTACAACATAAAATTTGTTGTACAACCGACGTTAAGTTGTGCAACCTTACACTAGAAAATGTTTCCATTATAAAACAAAATTGTCGTGCAACTGTTGTACGACATTCCTACAACTATTGGAAACCAAGCTTAAGTTTAGATAACCTTTTTTTTAATCTAGAACGGGATCATGACGATTTCCTAATTGTAATCGTTTGTTAGTAAACCAATTTTTAATTTTAAAAATTTTTATTAAAATCACGTTACATAATTGAAGACCACACTGGAAAAACGATCAACCTACATTTTTATTGTTTTGAGTAAGTTAGATTTTAAACTTCAAAACACCATAGCTCACACCATAGCTCACTTATTTGTTAAGCTAAATATCTGTGTAATTTGATCGGTTTTCTAGTTATATAGTCAATTATTATATAGTTAAACTGCAGGCAAATATAACAGGGGCAAAACCCTAATAAAAGCAAAAATGTAGCTTGATCGATTTTCCAGTGTGGTCTTCAATTGATTCAAGTCACTATTCTCAAATCATTCTTTAAGTGAAGTAATATTGAAGTAAAACAACCAAAGTTAATAATTTCGTCAAAAGCTTCTCAAAGCAAAATTTTAAAATGGAAACACCATTGAAAGAAAAATTTGTAAAATCATTTTACTGCAACAGCCATTGACTCCAAATACTCAACTTGCAATACCTGCAACTTTAAAAGATCTCGCGGATCGCACAATTTAAACCTTCTATCACTTAGCGGACTTTCATCACATTTAAGAAGTCGGCACTAGGGATGGCTCTTGTACTTACTTTTTTTTTTATTTACTCAAGTAAGTAAGCCTTTATGAAAAAGTAAATTGCGTATATAATTCTAAACGTTCAAAAAAAATTTAAATTCACTTTTAAAAGTATTATACTTTTATAAAGCAACTTTTATTTTGTAAAGAAACGTGAATTTACTTTCAAATGTAAGTTATGTAAAAGTAGATAATATAAAAAAAGTAAATTACATGTACATGTAAAATTGAGTCACACGGAAAAGTAATTTACTTTTACATTTAAAAGTTAATAACTTTTTTAAAACTTCTTTTTAAAGTAAGTCACATTTCGAGGTAAAATTACTTTATATAATTTTACCTCGAAATGTGACTTACTTTAAAAAGAAGTTATTTTTGAAAAAATTATATTATCGTAATTGTAAAAAAAAAGCATTTTAAAATACATTATAAAAAAGTTACATGCTATCAAATGTAAGTAAAATTTACTTATATAATTAGTTTTCCTAAGTAGATGTGTTATTTTATAACTAAAATGAAATGACTATTAAAAGTAAATTTTGATTACTTCAGTTCAGATAACTTGATTTTAGATAACTTTTAGTTAAAATTAAAAATAATCTATAGTTAAAAAGTAAATAAATCTACTATTGGTCAACATTTTCTTTGAAAGGATATTGTATGAGAGTGAAATGCAATGAAACAAAACTTGCAGTAAAGCATAGTTAATTTAATTTGGAGCAACAACTGGTCAGAATGGATTTAGATATTATTTCCCTGTCCATCTTTTAAGTATCAATAATCGACTCCGATCCATGATTATATTGGCATTTAAAACCATTTCTAGCGCCGGAACAATTTCCCATTTACTTTGAAACCATTCTAAGATCTTGGTTAAAAAAAAAGTTCAGTTCCTGGCCGAACATGGAAATACTTTACTAGTCTTAGGCTGGAACAGTTATCTTTTTGAAAAATTTTAATGACGGAACGTATGGAATTCAGGCGGTATTAAGAAAACATATCCTCCTGAAAAAAACCTCTCAGTTAAAATGCCTTAATAGTTTTTTTTATATACTTAGATACGCTTTACTGTCATTTTATCTTTGTATCAGCTTTTTTCTTGATACCGTTTTTAATGTTTAAATTTTTAAGTTTATTTGTTGCTTTTTATTTGTGCTTTACCGACTGATTTATTTGAAATTAGTGCAGCGGAGTAAACATATATAGCGACTAATTGTTAGGGAGAACATGCACGAAATAGTACGCACAACAACTGACGGTGATGACTTGGGGAGGCAGTCTTATATATTAAACTAGAGTTTGTTGTTTTTTCTTTGGGGGATTTTTTCTTGGGGAATTATTTGTCAGGGGGATATTTGGGTGGGGTTCTCGGGTTTCTTTCTTAAACCAATTTAGAAATAGCCTTAACATAGTAGTAAGGATAAGACGCATTAACCCTGAGAGACACCCATTTCAGAAGAAGAGATTCTTTGAAAGGCAAATTTACAAGTAGCTTTTTTAAACGTTTTAAGTATGTTTTTATTTAAAAAGTAAGGACCCAGCGGGCACAGGACGTCCTAGGACGTCCATAAGGCGTACTAAGTTAGCCCGTTCGTCCACGTCTATAACGGAGCTATTTAGATGTCAAGTGTTTCTCTTCAAAACTGAAATCATCTTCTCCAAATGGTATTATTAAATTTTGCATTTATATAATACTAGCGATAAGCAACCCGTAATACGGGTTATGGTCGGTCTGTTAATTTATAGTGGCTGTTTTCCACAATTTAAAGTTGCGAAACCTTAACTAATAACCTTTTAGAAAAACCCCTTCAAACTAAAAAAATTGAAAACTGATATAGATCATATCAGTGTAAGGCAGCACCATTTTCCTCGATACTAAGTTCAACACAATATGTTTTTTAGTTACTAACACAAAATAATAACACTTTATCATGCTTTAAATTGACGAAAAAGTAAGGCTATATTCTTGTTATATTTTTTATAACATGAACTTTAATTAATAAAATTAATATTAAGCAAACGTAAATTATACATGAGTTATTAATTTTTTGGTATTCCCTTCATACATGTTTCTTTAAAAAAGGAAATTGTCTTTAAAACGTTAAATGCACACAACCAAATAAATTTATTAAAAATAACTGACCATTACAATATATGGCACTAATCTGATCATTTTTATATATATGTCCTCTGTTTCAATAGCTTTTAGTAATCGGTAATTTACTACCATTTACTAAAAATTCCTTTTGTTACTCGAAATTTAATTCTCTTAAATATTTTGACACTAATAAATGACCTCTCTTCCCCGTTTTTGCCTTAATGTTGGTCAGGAGAATAGTTATTTTAATTAAGAGTAGTCAAGTTTTTGATGAAGACCTTTTACCAGAATAATGAAATGTAAAACAATGATTTACGTGTATAAGAATTTTTTCTTTTTAATATTTATAAGAATTTAACATATATAAAAATTTTTTCTTTCCTCAAAAGTGTTGCAAATGCAAAGTAAGCTAATTAATTAGTTAAAAATCTTATAAAATTTAAGTAACTCGATATTTGAAAAATGCGCTAAACTACAATATTCACCACCCATTTAAAAAGACTCCCTAAATTACGTACAGCAAATTATTAGGCTTAAAATAGATAAAACTTTAAAAAAATTGAACTAATTGCATACATTTATATAATCTTAACTGATCAAAATTTACAATAAAAGGTAATCAGGTTTCTTTTTATAAATCGTATAAATGCGTCAATCGTAAATCATAAAGAAAAAAAAAAAGGAATTATGATACTATAATTACAACAACAACAACAAAAAAAAAATAATAATAAAACACCACATAAAAACTGAAAATCGATTTACCTATTTATAGTAAACCATTTTGACATGGCAGTTAATATTAACATTTATCGAAAATCTAACAAAAAAATCTGTTTTGAAGTACAAAAGGATTAACAATACTATATATATATATATATATATATATATATATATATATATATATATATATATATATATATATATATATATATATATATATATATAAACCAATTTAAGATATAAATTGCATTTTTAGCATAACGTTGTCTTGGCTTTCAGTAAATAAATAAAAGCAGTAAGTACAAATAATGAAACAACCTATTATTCATTTTTTATAATAGTCATTAACATGAAGGTGTCTATTGTTAAAAATGAATACCAACACAAAACATCACAATAATAACACACAGCAATAGAATATTTACATCCTTGATCCTAAAATCCAGTGAAGATAACAAACCAAATTAAAATATGAAAGAGAAAATTAGAAAACCAATTTTAAGTTAACTATATCTATCTTTTTACTAAACATATAAATACATGAAAGTATATTTGTTTTTATGTTCAATATTAGTTATTCAATTACTTCAAACTTAGGACATGAAAACACCCTATATTTAAAGATCAAGGTTGCATACTCTCATACACATTACGCTAAACATTAACAGACATTATTATATTTTTTTTTGGAGAATAATTAAAAAAGGCTAGACAACACAACCTAGCTCAAAAGCAGTAACTCCGCCAGGCACTAAATGCTGCCAAGTCACAACTCTGCTATAAGTACATCGCTTGGCTGGCAAGTTTATCAATCTTGCTCAACATAATGCCAAATCACACCACTTTGAAAACATGGAAACAACATAATTTAAACATATATACAACTATAAACAAACATGGTTTTATATAACACATTTGATTGATAATCTTTTCAATTTGATGAAGAGTAGCTTGTTCAGCTATTAGAAGTGGGACTGAGTGGTGAATGAAATCTTCCATCATAAAAAATTTGTATGTATTCCAGAGATGTAAAGGATTGTCAGATTCACAAAAGGTCAAAATAATTGAAAACAACTGTCTAATTTTCTTCGGCATACGTGTTAAAACCGCCTCAGAAAGAGTATTCTGCAAATCAGTATCATCTTGCAACAGACCTTTCAAAACACATGCTTCACAAAACGTTTCAAGGACAATACCATTAACAGTATGCACATCCTCCAAAGATGTTGCTCCTTTTGTTTGCAAAAGTAACAGTCTAAGAAAAAACAATTCTTCAGTTGGATTAACTTTATACATTCTTATTATCACCTTATTACCACCCCTTTGTCTAACCTTCCATTTACAATGTTTATCATCAAATATAAAGTGATAAGGAATGTCTACATAAGAATTGCAATGTGCTCTTTCATTTTCAGTATTTAACTTAAACTATGCCGTTAGGTGCGTATCACGTTGAGCTGCACGATCTAAAGCCATTTGTTCTGCTCCTTCTCTAAAATACAATAATTGATTTTCAGGTAGATGTTTACCGAGTCACAGCACTTTCAAAACACGGAAAGAACATAATATAAACATATGTACAAACTATAAGCACAATAAATGTGTTTAAATATGTATATAAGGTTAAATATATACTAAAATAAATAAATACTTTATATAAATATTTAAACCCCTTTTTAAAACAATTATGTAACACATATTAACACATACACAAACAGCAAAAAAACACTTTACATTATTATAAAAACACATTGATAAAACAACTATAAAGCACTTATTACCACACACACATACATATCAAAAAAGCATATGCAAACAATACACGTGTGCAAACAAAAATTCTAAAATTGACACAAGAAAATTTAAAAAGATACAAAATATATATTTACAAACAATTCTCTTTACCTTCTGTTTTTTTCTCATAAGAACTGTAATCTTCATAACAACTTTACATACAGTAACATGTGATATGCGTTGTCAGTGTTGGCACAAAATTTTAATTTTTTTTTTCTAAATTTTCTAAAAAAGAACAAAAATAATTAATAGCATCACAGAAATTTCAAAGTAAAAATAACAATTTTATGGAAACAGCATTAGTATAATTTTAAATAACATCCATACCCCTATTTTCCTTCTGATAACTAAAATAATAAAAATGAAACTACTAAAAAAAAAACTGAAACAAACAAAATATAAACGATTTAATAAATTAAAATCCTTTCTACTTTAAATTCTTTCTACTTTATCTAATAAAAACTTAAATCCTTTCTACTTTATCTAATAAAAATGTATACATAACTATTTCTTATACTTACTTCAATTACAATATGATCTTATGATCTTAACGATGGTTATTTATCTTAAGATGATTCTTTATGTAATATATCTAAACTAATAATTAAATTCCAAAAGGAAAAAAGTTTTAACTCGCTCAAAAGATCTTTCTCCAACGGCCGCGTGCATTTGAAGAACGCGCTCTTCCAAAGCCTAGTAACTAATTCAAAGCCTAGGAACAAATGACGAAACGACGTTGAACATTAAACTGTAAGCATTTCTGTAGGAAATATATTATGATAATGGATTCAAAGTTTAGATCAACAAAAAGAAAAACTGTTTCTATCGATAAGAAAAAACAAAGGTGCAAGTGGGTTTTAATGTATTTTATATTTTATGTAAATTATTATTTTTTAATGTCAATGTTTTAATATTCAAATGTATAATATACATTTAAATATAATTATATATACTGGATATATGAAAATATTATTATAAATGTATATATAAAATGTGTTTATAAATGTTTATACAATATGTGTATATAAATGTGTGAAATGTGTGTGTATATACAGGGTGGCACATAAGTCAATTTACATTTTAAAAATTAAATGACTTTTTCCTATTAATATATTTCTCTTTTCAGAATTAAAAAGTATAATCTTTGGAGATTTTTGGTATGGATAAGTTTACAACTGAACTACAAGTGAAAATAATTGAACTTTACTTTGAAAATAGACGGTGAATTGTTACAACGCAAAGAGCGTATATACGCCATTTCAATGTTCGACATCCCCCTAGTAGACCTGCAATATTGAACCTAGCGATGCGTTTTCAAGAGCATGGCTCTATAAGTGATAGGTCTAGAAGTGGACGAAGTCGTTCAGTACGTACACGTGAAAATACTTAAGTTACGAGCCGTAGCATTGAAGAGAACCCAACCACATCCACTCAAAGGCGTTCTCAAGAACATGGCATCTCACAGAGTTATCTGCAGCGCATTCAAAGAGACTTGCACATGTACCCTTACAAGGTTCAATTAGTCCAATCTTTACAACTACCTAACTTTCAAAAACGACTAAATTATGCTATCAGGTTTCAGAGAACTGCAAAAAATGACAATGAGTTTATTCACAAGTTGATCATGGGAGATGAAGCTCATTTCCATTTGAATGGAGATGTGAATAAGAAGAATAACAGATTCTGGTGCACAAAAAATCCACGCCAAGTTCATGCGAGTCCATTGCACCCGGCTAAAGTCACAGCATAGTGTGGAGTAACATCAGATAGGGTTACTGGATCCTTCTTCTTTGAAGATGCAAATGGATATGCTGTGACTATAACAGCTGAGAGATATCGAAACATGCTAGCAAATTTTGTTCAACCTCAGTTAGCAAACATGGCAGGGTATTGGTGGCAAAAAGATGGACCAACTGCACATACCGCTTGAGCCACATTGCAGTTGTTAACTGCAATTTTTCAGGATCGGATAATCTCTCGTAATTCCAATTTTAAATGGCCTGCACGTTCTCCTGATTTGACAGCACCAGGAAATTCTTTCCCTACAACCTCAGATGTTAAGAAGTGTCATAGAGAATAGCTTAGAAAGAGCTCGACTTTGTGAAGCCGAGAATGGAGGCTATTTAAGAGACATTATTTTTCGTAACTAAGTCAGAACTAACTAACACTCTAAACTTTGTAATAACAAAAGAATTAAATAAATGCAGTCATTTAAGAAAAAGCTATTTTATTACTAACATGTAAAATGACTTATGGGCCACCCTGTATATATATATATATATATATATATATATATATATATATATATATATATATATATATATTAGGCACCAGCAACATTTGGTATTAGTTTGCTTCAAGCTGGAGTAGATAATTTAAAACAAAATGAGGTTTAACTCAAAAATAAAAAATTCTAAAGTTAACTAGAACCTATCGTATTTTAAAAATGAGTTTCAAAAGTTTGACTTAAAATATTGGCTATATGTCGCCATTTTTATTGAATATGTTATGACATTCGGCGTTAAAAAAATGTAAACAAACCAAAAAAAATAATAATTCAAAGCCTGCGGAAGCGTTATACTTACTGCTATTTGTGTTAAAGAGTTACTGAATCTATAATATATATATATATATATATATATATATATATATATATATATATATATATATATATATATATATATAACCTATATTATCAAACGATCTAAATTCATTACAATAATCCAAAATGCCTCCTGTAAGAAGAACTAGACGGTGCAATTTATATGGTGGTAGTCCTTCCGATCTTCCTATTACAGACCTAGCAACTTATGGCGATGTAGCAAGATTTTTCTACAAACTGAGAGATTTAGAAAGCATTAAAGACAAAAATGTCATTATTCAAAGAACACTTTGTAGCTTAAAGGAAGTTTGGTTTAATTGTAATTCCAATTTAGTTTTATTACCTGAAAAAAGTTTGTTAAACTTAAGATTTTATAATAATGTTATTTCTTGGAATGGAAATAAGATTAAACCTTTGACCAAAAAGTTATTGGAAAAAAATAAAAATAAACTGTTTGACCTGCTTGCATGTAACTGCAAGCTTGAAGCTCTTCCCTGTGATGACAGAAATATCAAATGCTTAGGTTGTTCAGATGTGCATCTTTACTATAGTTGTGTTGGCAGTAAAAAATTATGTTATGAAAATTGAAAATAATTTCGAATTGGACTTTGCATAACTTATTTAACTTTTATTTGATTGATTAGTTTATTTTTTATACAAAATTATGTGTTCCATGAGTTATTTTTAAATAATATTTAGAACCACAAAATATTATTTAGATTCCTATAGAAGAGCGCTCCTAAATAAAAGACCAAAGGGAGAAAACTGATACTAAAGGAAAGTTTCAAATAGGAAGTATTGATAACTCTATTTTATCACCAACCTCAAATAAAAAACAAACTAAAGCATCTGATGAAGAAATTTATATTAAAGAGTTTGACACAATCATGGATTCAGATCAGGTAATAAAATGTGATGTGTAAAGTTTGATTGTACGATACAAACTGTGTATTATTTATATAGAAATTACAGCATATTTAAAATAAATAACCGATAAATAATTCTTTAAAGTAAAATGCTATAAAATCAATTCTTAAATGGTAATGCATTTAAATGTAAAATTTGCATTGTTGTGAATTTCGATTTCTTTAATTTTTTTTTTTTTTTTTTTTGTAGAGTGAAACTTCCTTATCATCATTAAGTCACACTAGATCCAAGCACTATAACATTACCCACTATCCCAAATTTGCATTAGAGGTAATTAGATATGGAATATCAGATGAAGCAGGGGCCGCCATAGCTAATGCTCTACTTCAAGATATTGGTCTTCTCCATCTAAATGAGGTTATTGATCCTAGTAAAATGAAGAGAGAGAAAGAACGAGTGCGTTTGCATGCTAGTTTTGAACAATCTAAGATTTCAAATATAAAGGCAATTGGTTTGGATAGTAAACGTAATAAAAACTCATTGGTTTATGAAGAGAGAGATATTGATGGTGAAACAAAACTTTATAAATCTACCAGCACTGTAGACCACTTGACATTTACAATTGAATCAGGTAAAGGCCAACGTTACCTCTTTAATGGAATAATGAACGCTGATGACTATATAGATATCCTTAAGGTCGGATATTTCATGTCCATTCGAAAATGGGGCAGAACTGTACGTAATACGATGTTCATGCAAGACAAAGACCCCAAGCATAGGGCTGATAAGACCATTAAATTTCTTCACGAGAAGAAATTGAAAGTCGTTGACTGGCCAGCACAAAGCCCTTTATCTTAACCCACTCAAAAATTTATAAGCAATGGTTAAACAACGGGTCTACAACTTTCCTACTCCACCTAAGAATAAGGATGAACTTTGGGCTCGTGTACAAGAGGTTTGGTACTCAATTACACCCGAGGATTGTCGCAAATTGGTTGCTAGTGTTCCTAAAAGAATTCAGGCTGTAATGAAATCTAAGGGAGGATACACTCGATATTAGTTTACAGCAATACTTTATTTGCTTTCATTTGTCACAAAGTTGTCACCATTAACTCTCCACATAAAAATTTTTAAAAAAATTCAATGTCCTCTAAATTTAATAAAAAGCAATATTTTCAGTTAGCTAAGAATTAAATTTAATTAATAAAACTAAAATTTCATTTATCTTCACAGCTTTTCTGTTTAAAAAAAATATTTCTTTGTTCAAACATGGTGACAATTTCCATGGTGACATCTCCCACGTCAACGTTGTCGTGAATAAAGTCTTCAAGACGTAATTGAAGGTGTGTGAAGGCGTGTTTGAAGGTGTATTTGTGTGAAGGCGTGTTTGAAGGTGTTAATATTTTTAGGTGTTAAGGTATTTAATTGTTAATGCATAAAATGTGTGAAAATGACGCGATTGTAAAAGTGTATAAAAAGAGTGTGTATTTTGTAAAATAATTGATTCGCAGTCAGATGTAAAATATATTATCAAGTTCAAAAAGTGACTCTTTAGTGTCTCAGGGAAAGTATAAATAATTCCCCACACTTTTTGGTGGCGACTACTGCCAGGACGAACGAAACCTACGAGTTAGCGAAGAATGGACCAAGAGCAAATTTACCAGAGAGAAATCAACATGATAAGAATAAACATTAAAGGCATTGAACGCAATACGATTAATGGCGACAAATCAAGCATAATCTTAGCGCTGGACAAAATAACAAATTTATTGGGAAGATTTGAAATGGCAAAGGATGAGCTGACCAAAAAAATGCTCGACGACGGCGAAAACATCGATTCGGTAGAAGAATGGCTTTCGAAACCAGTAATGGAAGTAGAAGCAGTGATTGAAATCAAAAACAAAATGGTGGACAAGTTGAATTCGATAAACAAAAACGAATGCGTCAGAAAATTCGAGTATGAAAAACAAATCATGGAACAGCAGTTAACGATTAAAAAAGAAGCAGAACAAGCCTCATTGAGAAAACTTCAAAGCGAAGAAGAATGGCATCTAAAGAAACTAAAAATGAAAGAAACAATGCGTAAATCACTTGGAAACGAAAACGAAGCTACTCAGCAATCCGTCAAGCTACAAAAGTACACAATCACAAAATTTAATGGCGATTATAAGGACTGGTTGCGATTTTGGAATCAATTCACGGTAGAAGTCGACAACTCAAACATATCAAACATCAGCAAACTCAATTACTTACTGGAACTCGTCGAAGGAAAGCCCAAAGAGGACATACTTGGTTTACCACATTCGTTGGAGGGATACGATGAAGCTAAACGCATACTACAAGAAACTTACGGAAAAGATATTTGGGTTCACAAAGCATTGATTAAAGGTTTGGAATGATTGACGGCTATACACAGCACGCACGAAATCAAAGAAGTTCACGACTTTTACAACAAGCTTGCGAGAACTGTACGAACATTAAAAACTATGCAGAAACGGCTCAATCATTCGTGTATTCATTGATGGATAAACTTGGACCAGTTCGTGAAATACTCACACAAAACGATGATGGATGGGAAGAATGGGGACTGGAGCAACTTGTCGAAAAGTTGCAAAAGTACATTGAAAAAATCCGTTGAACTCAGCTTTTAACCCAAGCGACGAACAAACAAAGGGCGATAAAAAGAACACAAACGTGCAGTCAAGGTCCTATGAACATCGAAGCACTACATTCAAACAGTACAATGGCGGTCTTTATGACAAAGAAATCATGGCAACTAGTGGTAAGCATGGATGTATCTACTGTGGGTTACAAAATCACAAAAGCGAGGGTTGTACAAAAGTGCTAACTGTTGCAAGACGCAGGGAGATTTTAACAAGCAAAAGATTATGTTACAACTGCGTTGGTTACGGACACTCGGCGGCAAATTGTAAATCAAGAGGATGCAGAAAGTGCAACAAAAAACATCACACATCCATTTATCAAGATGGGAACGCAACGATGGATGGTAAAATGGAAAATAAAAAAGAAACCATGGGAGCGGTGCTAAATGCAAGTACAACTATTCACCCGACAGTGATTGCAAAAGTAAATGGTGAAAAAGCAAGGATAATGTTGGATACGGGTGCTGGAAGTTCCTATATATGTACAAACTTGATTACGAAACTAAAGCTGAAACCTACACGAAAGGAATATAAAAGTATTGAACAGCTCTATGGAACGGTGGACAAGCGTGTGGAAATCTATAACGTTACGATAGAATCAACAACGATACCGGAATTTCGAATTAAGGTTGAATGCACCAACGCAGAAAAAGAAACACTCACCTTTTTACCCAATCCGATGATTAAGGATGTTAAGAAGCATTTTGCAAGACTAAGGAGACTGAAATTTAGCGATGATGAAGGGAGTGACGAACTTCAACCTGTTCACATTATACTCGGTGCTGCTGATTATCAACGTATAAAAACCACGGAACCGGTAGTTCTCGGAAAAAATCCGGATAAAGATCCAGGAGCAGAGTTAACTATGTTGGGATGGACTCTTTCTGGGAGACGAACACAATTGAGTTCTGGTATTGAGAAAAGTTTCTTATTGAACACTGGTCGTGATGAGTTTGAGCAAATGTGTAGTTTAGAAGTACTTGGATTATCAGACACAAACAGTGAGTCAATGTTCCACCAAGACTTCAGCGAAAAACTGCATCAAACCGACGAAGGTTACTATGAAACCAGAATGCCGTGGAAAAAGGGTATTGTTCAACTGCCAAACAACAGAAATCTGGCTCTTAAAAGATTGGGAAGTGTAACAACTCGATTGAAAAAACTTAAAAAACTAGAACATTATGATATAATGATGGAACAAATCAATGAGGGAATATTGGAAATGGCACCAGAAAAACCTACGGGAGAAATTATTCACTACGTTCCTCATCAAGCAGTAATCAAAGAAAATGCTGAGTCAACGAAAATGAGAATAGTTTATGACTGTTCAGCTAGGAAAGACGCTCAATCACCTTCATTAAATGACTGTCTAGAAGTGGGACCATCGCTGCAACCTTTGATATTTGACATACTCATACGAAATCGGATGAATAAACTCTGCGTGTTAGCTGATGTGAAGAAGGCGTTTCTACAAATTAGAATACACGAAATGGATAGAGACGCACAACGCTTAATTTGGTATAAGGACTTAAAGAAAATGGAATTAACGGAGTTAAGATTTACAAGGGTAATTTTTGGTTCAAGTTCAAGTCCTTACATTCTTGGCGCCACGATTAAAAAGCATATATCAAAATACAAGGACATTTATCCAAAAACGGTGCTTGCTTTGGAAGAAGATACTTATGTCGATGATATACAGGCAGGTGGAGAAACAGAAGAAGAACTTATCAGGTTTAAAAATGAATCAACGCAAATCTTAATGGAAGCTGGGTTCCAGCTGCACAAATGGCATAGCAACGTCAGCAATCTGGAAAGCGACGCTGAGGCTAAATCAACAAAAATACTTGGGATTCCTTGGAACAAAGAATCGGATCAACTATCGATTGACTATACGGCATGCATCACTATCGGAAATAAAGGAGCAATAACAAAAAGGAAAATGCTATCAGCTCTCAACAGTGTCTTTGACATATTGGGATTTAGTGCACCTGTATTAATCACTGGAAAATTACTATACAGTCGAATATGCTTGTTAAAACTCGGTTGGGATCAACAAATTCCAAATGAACTTTTAGAAGAATGGAAAACCTGGATCAAGGCAATAAACATCAAGAGAACTATTTCAATTCCGCGGAGTGTCGTGTCTGGAAGAATCATTGAAATTGAGCTCCATGGTTTTTCAGACGCAAGTAAATCAGCAGTATGTGCATGCGTCTACGTTGCAGTGAGTCATCAATATTCAAAAACAAGCAACTTACTTGTAGCAAAAGCACGGATTGCACCGAGGGATCTTAGTATTCCAAGACTTGAGCTGGTAGCAGCGCACACCTTGAGCAAGTTAATGAATCATGTTAGGAAGACATTAACCAATTATAATGTCATTGAAGTATATCATTGGGTTGACAGTACTGCGGTACTTTACTGGTTAAAAGAAAGGGGCAGTTGGTCACAGTTTGTCAGGAACCGAGTTCAGCAGATCTTATTGAATGGAGAAGTAAAATGGCTATATGTCCCAACAAAAGAAAACCCAAGTGATCTTGGAACAAGAGGAGTGAGTCCTGAGAAATTATCAAGCTTGTGGCTAAATGGACCTATATGGTTGAAACACAAGGAAAATTGGCCAATCCAACCAGAAATAATCGAAGCGCCGAATGCATCATGTGAAACTATTAGTGTGAAAGAGAACGTCGGTATGACAACTGAAGAAATAAAGGGACATAATATATTTAAAGAAATATTGAGTAAACACAAGTATTGGAAGATCATAAGAATATCATCCTTTATAAAAAGGTTTATATACAATTGTCGAAATGAAGTAAAAATAACAGGACCGCTAAAAGCTGAGGAGATGATGGAAGCGGAGTTAATGAACATTAAGTTACTACAAGAAGCTGTTGCAATAAAGTCCAATGTGGAACTTAAACAGGATGAGAAACAGCTTTGGAGATGTCACGGAAAAGTCTCTGGGTATAATCCGATATTTGTACCAAAAGGATTCCAACTAACTCTAAGAATTATTGAGCATCATCACGCAAAAACGCTACACGGGGGAGTAGGAGAGACAATGAGTAGCATAAGAGAAAGATTTTGGATACCGAATTTGAGAGTTGCCGTAAAAAAGGTCATTCGTGAATGTAATCTATGTAAGAGATATAGAGTGAAGCCGCTTTTATCGCCAACGAGAGCAATGTTGCCACGCTTTAGAACTGAAGATATCGAACCGTTTACGGTTACAGGTGTTGATTTTGCTGGTCCGCTAAAATATAAAACGCCACAAAAGTTGGTCGAAAAATGTTATGTTGCACTCTTTACATGCGCATGTACAAGAGCTGTCTACCTTAGACTTTGTCATGATCTATCGGCAGGAGAATTTCAGAGAACTTTAAAGGAGTTTGTTGCAAGAAAAGGACCACCACAAATGATGATTAGTGATAACGCAAGGACATTTGTGGCAACAGGGAAGTGGTTACTAACACTTAAGAAGGATGAAAATCTTGCAAACTATCTTGCTACTACAGCCATAAAATGGAGGTTCAATTTATTAAGAGCGCCGTGGTGGGGAGGTTTGTTTGAAAGATTAATCGGAATAATGAAGAAAAGTTTGTCAAAAACAATCGGTAAGGGCATCCTGAGCTTCTTTGAATTGGAAGAAGTATTGTTGGATGTGGAATGTGCTATGAACAATAGGCCACTATGTTACCAAGGTGACCAATTCGATAATCAAGTATTGACGCCAAATGTATTAATGAGGGGGAGACCTGCAATCTTGCTTGAAGAAGATATTGATTTAATAACAAGGGGCGATTGTGCACTCCGGAGAGTCAAGTTTGTGAAAACTTGTAAGAATCACTTAAGGAAAAGATGGATGAACGAGTACGTGCACGCAATGGAAGAACGACAACAAGCAAAGGAAAAGAGAGGTAATGCAAAACTCCCAGGTGTCGGAAGCATGGTTCTCATTAAAGACGATGTGAAGGACAAGGCACTTCTCAACATCGGTCGAATTGAAAACAACATTAAAGGGAAAGATGGAGTTATTCGTGGCTTTAAAATACGACTGGGAAATGGTTATGTAATTGAACGACCAATTCAGTTGGTGTGTGACTTTGAAATGAGTTGTGGGGCAGAAAGCGAAATCGAATCAGACGAGAATTTGGAAACCAGAGCCGAAGAGGATACCTTGAAAAGAGAAACGAGACTGGCGAAATTGGATGCAAGACAAAAGATCAATTACATCATGGAAGACGAGATGGAAGATAGCTGAATACAGCCGAAGTCTCAGCTTTAATCGGGGGAGGGTGTCGTGAATAAAGTCTTCAAGACGTAATTGAAGGTGTGTGAAGGCGTGTTTGAAGGTGTGTTTGTGTGAAGGCGTGTTTGAAGGTGTTAATATTTTTAGGTGTTAAGGTATTTAATTGTTAATGCATAAAATGTGTGAAAATGACGCGATTGTAAAAGTGTATAAAAAGAGTGTGTATTTGTAAAATAATTGATTCGCAGTCAGATGTAAAATATATTATCAAGTTCAAAAAGTGACTCTTTAGTGTCTCAGGGAAAGTATAAATAATTCCCCACAACGTCAATTGAATGTAGATGAAAAAAATGAAATGACTCATATGCTTTCTGTAAAAGCTAACAAAAAGTTGATACAGCAACATATGATGAAATCTACTGGGAAAGTAATTACACTTAAGGATATTCAAAATGTAAATCAAGCTCTTAAAAATCAGGAAGATAACAATTTAACAACTCTGTTAAGTGAAATGCTTAAACAGAAGGATTCTGTTACAGAGGTAGTTATTAATAATGACAATCAACTTCAGGCATTGTATTATCAGGAAAACAAGATGATAAAGTTATTTGCATATTATCCTGAACTGCTTCTCCTTGATGCAACATACATGCTTAACAACTCGCGAATGCCACTTTATGTTTTAATGTGTGTCGATGGAAATGGTGAAGGAGTAATTCTTGCACTCTGGATTGTTGCTAATGAAGAGAAAGTTACCATAGAAGAGTTAACGAACATTTTTAAAAAACATAACGATACCAGTGGTATTCAAGTTGTTGTGACAGACAAAGATATGGCTGAGAGAGATGTGATTAGTGAGAAAATTCCAAATGCTTCTCTTTAATTATGTCTTTTTCACACCTTGCGCACATTTCGCAGGGAAATAACTTTTGAAAAAATAGGTATAAAGGCAGAGCAGAGACTTCTTGTCTTATAAATTCTGCTACAATTAGTTTACTCTGACAATGAGGTTGCCTATGATATGCATTATGATGATCTCAAGGCTCTTAAATTGGAGCCTATCATAGACTATTTTATTGTAAATTGGCATTGCGTGAGAATGCAGTGGGTTGAAGGTTTAAAAAAGAAAAAGTTAAATCTAATGAACAGCACAATAAACCGTGTTGAAAATGTAAACCAGAAGTTAAAAAGTGTCATATCCAAACACTCTGGGATGGTTACATTTTTTTCGGATTTGATTGTTATCATAAGAGTATTAGAAAATGAGCGCAGACAAAGAGCCATATGTGTTTTTCAGAAATCATCCACTAGTTTGATGTCCAGTTCACAGGAAGAGTATGCCGCTTTAGTAACACCTTTCGCCATGACTCACATAAATGCACAGTTTTTAGCTGCAGAAAAGTCTGATTTAATTCAGCAGGAAACCACCAGTATTTCATGCAACTGTGATTTTGCTACTTCAATGAGCCTGCCATGCAAACACATTTTTAGATTCCAATTGCATAGTGGAGAGAGCTTATTTAAAGAGTGCCTTGTTTTAAAAAGGTAGAGATCAGATTTTTTTCAAATGTCCCAAAATTTAACCGAGTCCACTGAATATTTGCAGTCAAATTTCATTAGTTTTTCATCTATTCAGCAAGATTGTAGAGAGCCTCTGTCACAACAGGCAAAATATAGAAAAGCGTTCTTGATATCTCAGAGAATTGCTGCATTGATTAGTGTAGCACAGGGAAAGCAATTTGATATTTTGCTATCAAAATTGTTAGAATTTGAAAATTCTTTACAGGTTTTTCCGCATAAAGAAGTAAATGATATGGTGTTAGATATCGGTGAAGCTGATGACTTTCAAAATCCAATAGTTTCTAGTGATGAGTTGATCTCCAATTTTTTGGTTCATCCTCATACACAATCTCCGTCTGTGAGCCAAAGCTAAAAAAATCAGCCTGTCAGCCAATGAGTCAAAAGAAAATGTGCTTCCTCATTTACATTTACAAACTCCGTTATTGAATAACAACACTGCAGCTAACTCACTATCACTTGATGAGTCTATTCTAGGTGAGTATTTTTCCTAATTACATTATTAAAATTTATAATTGTTCATTTTTTAAGAATTGGTTTTTTTCCTGCTAGATCCAAACCTAATTAAGATGCTATCACATATACCCAGGCGTGGGCGACCAAAAGGATTTGAAACAACAGTTATTGAATTACCCAAAAGGAAGAGAGTAGCCACTATTAAGTTGTTGTCATATTTAAAAATGTCCCCAACAGACAGGGATACAAGTACTATTTAAAAATATATAATTATAGAATAAATAATCCTATAAGATTTACATTACCTAATTAATAAAAAGATTTATACTACCTAAATATCGTAATCCTTAAAGTTTTTTCAATATTGTATATAAACTAAATATGTTATACTTATTTATATTATGCTTTTATAACTTTTTAATTCTGTTTCAGTGCTGCTTGGGTGGTTAATAAAGCCAAATATCTTGATGTCATTTCTCAGTGGGGAGCAACTTGTTGAGATTGTTTATATTCTACCTTGGATAAAAATTCCATCAAAAGTGACATATGAGCCACTTGAAATAAAAAGAGTAAAAAGTATTTTTCTTTAGTTTCTTGGTCATATTTGACTAGTAAGGTTGAAATAATCAAGGAAAGGAACTTTTGGTTGTGCCAAGCTTGTGACAACGAACTCTGTGACACATTAGTGATATGTTGTGATCATTGGCTAAGTTGGTTTGACAGAAAGTGTGTCGGTTTAAAAGGTGCTCCAAAGAGCAAAGCTTGGTTTTGCAAAAGCTGTTTAAATAAGAAGTCTATGAATTTAATATCCAATCAAAGGTAATCAAGTTTTATGTAAAAAAACTGTTCAATGATGTGCACTTAGATATTTGTTTTTTTCAACAAGTTTCTTATTTTGAACTTAAATGTTTGCTTGCAAGTGTTACATCTATAATTTGGTGTTGCATTTTTGTATTTTCAAAGTTTTTTAAGTTTTATCTTTTATCTAGCACTATCTATCCAGCTGAACTTTCATTTAGTAATGAGGATCAATTTTTTTACACTAAATTGTGACATCTTGTTAACAACTAAGCTTTCTGCAGCTGATTAGCAAGATACTTCAGCCAAACAGATGGTATCACACAACGTGATTCACACAGTTCAAAAAATGATAAAAAATGTTTGTGGGTTACGAGATCTAGTTCTAGGACAAAATTGCTCATTTAAAGTTGTTAATGAACCATTTATACAAGTTTTGCATGATGGTGCTTTACACTGGCTGACAATCAGCACTTTTAAATCTGCTAAAGATGATGTATGTGTTTTAGTATGTTTCATAGAAACATAAAAAAGCATGTTATCAGACAAATTTGTTCAATTGTGAACTGTTCCAAAGATATTTTAACGGTACGTGTTTTGCCAGTGCAGCAGTAAATAAATGGTGTCGATTGTGTTTTATATGCATTAGCCTTTGCACAGTACATTGCTTGCACTAGCTCAAATCCTTCTTTTGTTGCATTTGATTCATATATGATGAGAAAGCACTTACTTCAAAACATTACAGAAAATCATTTAAGTGATATTTCTAAGACTACAAAAACAGTAAAGTTTTGCAAGGAAAAGGTGTTTTCTTTACATTGTATTTGTAGGCAGTTGTGGGTGCCTTTAGACAAATTTGACAAAAAAAGGTAAGTCAGTTGGTAATTAATCTAAAGTCTATTTAATCAGTCATTTAAGTGTCATGTATGATTTAATGTTTTTTTAAAAATTACTGTCTCAATAAGAGCTAACTATTAATAATAGAATAGTTATTTGAATTAAAATTTATTATGATTGATTTGAAGTATGAAATAATGATTATAATAGAAAACTGATATTATTAGATTTAGGGATATAGTACAGTGTAACAACTGTGATGATTGGTTTCATGGTATTTGTCAAGGCCAGCTGGAAAATGTCTCGGAAAATGAGATTCTTGAATGGTCGTGTCCAGATTGTTTAGTAATGTACAGTTTGTAGTTGCTATTAATACATTTGTAGTATTTGACAAGATTATCTAATAATTATTCTTGTGTTTTAATATTTTATTTTATTGATTACAATAATAAACAAAATAAATGTAACAGTTGTAAAAATTATCATAACCATGTAACTAATTGCAATTAGAATAAAAGTGTTAGTTTAGAATACATTAAAATACGAGTTTAGAATCCGTTAGAATATGAGTTTAGAATTCATCATTATATGAGTTTAGAACCAATTAGAATATAAGTTTAGAATCCATTAGAATATGAGTTTAGAATCCATTAAATATGAGTTTAGAATTCATTAGAATATAAGTTTAGAATCCATTAGAATATGAGTTTAGAATCCATTAGAATATGAGTTTAGAATTCATTAGAATTGCAACAGCATTAGATTTTTATATTTGCTTACATTTTTATATTTGTATTTTTAATGTTTTGAAAATTTTTATGATATGAAAGAGGTATTTTAAACAATTTTCAAGTATTTTTAACAGTTTTTAAGAAAATTGATACATAAAAGTTTAATTTTATTATAAAAACATATATGACACCTTTTGGATCTTTAATCACCCTCTACAACATGACAAAAGAACTTGTAACATAGTTGCATGGCATATTGTGTAAATTCCGTATGATCCATTAACTAGGCAATGTGAACACACACGTGCTAAGGGTTGGTTTTGTTATGGTTTTTATGTGTGTAATGTTGATGTAAACTATGCTCATTACAGCTAATGCTAACGTCTGCAGATGCTGATTTATTTTACTTTTTCATCAAATAAATCCTTTTTTTAACAAGTTAAAATTACAATTTTGCAATAAGATACAATATAACAATGATTAAAGAACTTAATTGTAGTAGTTTTTGAGCTGTTGTAAGTGCGTAACACGTTTTTAACTAGCTTTTCCTAAATCTATTAGTGAACATTATTCTGCGAGTGTATACATATCAGTTGTCGAATGGACTTTATTTTTACGTTTGCTCTTTTCCCAATTTTTGCAAATTTTTTTGATGCGTTGTTTATATTTGTCGTCTATTGCATTTCCAAATAATCGAGCAAGATATAACAATGTTTTTAAAATACAAATCTCATCAAGCAATTAAAAGATTCCCTTACCCTTGTTTCTCGAGATAGATAGCTTAACAATAATTACCTTCTGTAAGATCTTTGAAAGAAATTTGAGAACTTTCAAATTTGAATTTCTGACTATCATTTATTGGTAGTCTGCTCGCATTTAGTTACAGAAACTTCCGTTATAAAATACTAAAACTTTAAGTAACTGAACCAAATTAAGTCTTTATCGGCTATCATTTTCAAGACTTACATATTGTTTGAGACATAATTCCAGAGCTATTTTAAAGTAAATGCAGTTTGCAAAAGCAGGTATCGTTATTAAATTTGTACACAGTGTCTATTTTAATGTATGATTGATACATTTTAATAGATTAAATACTTTTGTGACTAAGACAAAATTTCCCTCAAATTATTCAATTAAACTTTAAGTTATGTTGTGTAATGAGCCTATACGTAATAAATAAGTAAGAAAGAAAGCAAATCAATTTCAGAAATGAGGTGTTTTTTTTTTTTTTTTTTGATAATGCTTTTCTATTAACTCTTTATATTCTGCGCTTTATATTCAGAAGATTTTTTATTATGGATAATATCAGTATCTGCCCGACAGTGTTATATCCGCCAGACGAATAGCTGTCAAGTTTGTAATTCGGAAACTGTAGCTTGACGCAACCTAACGTAAATACTCGCCGGACGTATATCCCTATCACTATTTTTCCGGTTGGACACGTGGTACGCTCGCCGGACGAATATATTCGTCGCTAAATGTCCGTTTAGTCACGTGATACATCGCCGGACAAATAGTGCAGAAGATATTCGTCCGGTCACCGGACGCATAGACACTGCCTATATTATATTCCTGCTGATGATTCAAGTAATGTTTCCTGTAACGTTAGAATATCTTGTTTGTAAAAATGTAAAGTTGCAATGTAAAGTTTAAGTTTTAAGGTATTAGATTTTAGAACTTAATAGATTTAACAATTTAACAATTTCTCAGATCACTCAAATCAAAGCCATTGGTGGTGCAACAGTACGTAAAGCTGTCAATAATGTTTTAAACCAGTTAATGGTGCCAGAAGTCCAAAACCTACTTAATAAAGATGGATCAAAAGGGAAGCTTAAGTTTACAGCTACGCAACATTACAATTGTATTAAAGGTTAGGCAATTATTGTATTGTGCATTCCTAAGTTGAATTAAAAAAAAAATTAATTTATATCTACACAAAAAAAGAAAAAATTGTTTATGTAAAAACCATTTATCTGTTCAGAAGACTAAAAATTGCAGTTTACTTTTTTGTTTGTTTAGAAGGCTTAGTATCCGAAAGAACCAGTTATGATGCCGCAACTATCGAAGCCCTTGTTGGCGATTGATTGAAGCGGGCGTTGCCAAAAGTAAAAATAGTTTACGATGCTGTCATATAAAAGCAGATATAATAAGGACATTAAAACTGCTCAGCATTTTAGCTTTTTCGCAACAACATATCAATAAAATGACAATCTCTCCAAAAAAACCTCTCTTTACAAATTGTTTTGTTCATTTATACTGAATAGTTTCCTAGATATATCCTCAAATTTCGTCATAAAGAACCGCTTACACATTTTTACTATTTTCACAGGTAAAAATATTGAAATTGTTAAATTGAACGTTCGTGCTCTTTCCGGACGTCAGCCCGATGTCATGCCGACATGTTTACGGCATCATTTTACTTCATCGGTCCGATGTCGGTCCGACAAATAAAATAAATTAACTTATGTTCCATCGGAAAACATCATCTGCTAGATGTCTGGGAACGCATCATAAAATGACTTTTTCTGTGAATGTTTTTTTATGCGCAGGCGTAGTGAGAGGAAGCGTGCGAAAATTTACGCATTACTTAAATAATAAGTCAACATGCGAAAATTTTCTTACAGTTTTTATAAGCAATATTTTGAAATTTTCAGCTGAAGTAAACTTTAGACTTTAGTAAACTTAGCATTTGAGACTTAAATTCTCTATCAAAGTTTATCTTTATAATAAATTGAAAGGCAAGTTTTTTTTTAACTTTAAACTTATTTTTAGACTTGCTTTTTAATACAAAAAATGAAGTAAAACTTATGCTTGAAATCAACAAAAAGTGTATTTTATTATTATTATTATCATTATTATTATTATTATTATTTTTATTATTATTATTATTATTATAATATAATAATAATAATAAAATACACGGAAATGTAATTGTATATTGATATGGCTTCATCAGTCATGGAAATATATATATATATATATATATATATATATATATATATATATATATATATATATATATATATATATATATATATATATATATATATATATATATATGATTAGTAAAAGACTTCTTCACTCGAGAGTGCTCAATAGCCTGCTGGCAAGAGCAATTATATAGAAGATAGAGCGAAGGATGACAACTTTGTAGGTACTTAAAGTTTCATACCGGTGTGCCGGCAAACATCAGCCAAAATCAATTTGTGTATTTTGGCTGATGATTGTGATTATGTATTTTGGCTGATGATTGCCGGCACGCCGGTATGAAACTTTAAGTACCAACAAAGTTGTCATCCTTCGCTGTATCTTCTATATATATATTTACATATATATATATATATATATATATATATATATATATATATATATATATATATATATATATATATATATATATATATATATATATATATATATATATATATATATATATATATATATATATATATATATATATATATATATATATGGATAAAAATATAAATGCGGAAAAAATAAACAATTATTCAGTAAGTTAAAATGGCGAAAACAAAGAACGTAAAAAGTAGAAGTAGAAAAAGAATTCAAAAACCAATTCGAAAAAAAAGAAAAACAAATCACCATGACAGACTATGAAGTAGGTGAAAGCAGTAAAATAATACCACAAGAACTTAAAGACATAATGGACAAGACTGATTTCGACATCGATAGATCAGTAAGTATAATTTAAATAATAAATAATAAAAACAATCAAAATATATACACTAAATAGGAACTTTTTATATTTAACAAAGGCCTCGAAAGAGGATTGGATCTTTCCAACACAGTGTACACAGGGAAAGAAGTCGATATATGGTACAACACGGCAGAAGAGAGAGTGGAGTTCTTCCCCATCGTCACAAGAACTCATGTCAAATGTACATACAGCGATGGGAAAGAGACGGAACATAGCGGCAGAGAACACACGCACGTCATCTTGGCACGGTACACATTCGTTTCCAAAACACGTAAATGGGAAAATGACGCCAGAACACTCAAGAGGTCATACTTCAGACAGCGACAATTCAGATGTCCAGGATGTGCTAACATACATCGAAACAGATATGGAAAGAAATGTGACACCTGCAAGGTATACATTAAAACTAAGCATATTAACAGCCCTACCTACTATAATAACGTGTTTAGGTATGTGCAAAACATTGTTTAGTCACATTTCAAATAACATAAACTGCAGAGAAGTAGAAATAAAAGACGATATAATAAAAACAGAAAGAAAAAACAAAAAAAATAAACATAAACTGGAATTCATTAATATTTTAGAAAAACTTAAAATATTAAACAGCCAGCATTATGAGTCTAATAGCATAAATTAAAGAACTGAGACAGGCAGAAATAAACATGTCTGGATCAGAATTAGAAAGTTGCAAAAAAGTTATATTTAGGCAAAATTATTTGCAATATAAAACAAATGACATATTAAAAGAAAGAATAATAGAATGTAATAACCACGACAGACTAGGCGCCGTCTTTTACTTTTTGCGCTATATAGCAAATCAAAACTATATGAATGTAAATAACTTAATTGAAACATTATGTAAATTTTTATTTTCATTAAACCATAAAAAAAGAGGCTTAATAGTGTGTGGTACTTCTGATAGTGGAAAATCCTTCTTCGCTAACCTGTTGTATGGAAATTAATTACCCCATGAAATTGGATATTTCAATTGTCCAATGGGAATCAATCCATCACCTTTTTTATTACAAGCTCTAACAAACAGCTTAGCCTACAGATGCGATGAAATTCATTTTGAGCAACTAGGGCTAATACAAATAATGAAAAAATTGCTGGAAGGATCACCCACACTAACAACAGATATAAAACATAAAGATGCAGTAAAAATTGATCCGCATCCAACAATCATAACCATGAATAGCGAAAACAAGCAAGATATTCTCAAATGGCATCCAAAAGAATACCAAGCCTTTGAGAATAGATGCACAGTGCTATACATGGCAAATGATATAAAAACAATATTTAGTGAAGAAGAACTATCGGAAATAGCCACATGCGCGCCTGAACTTCTATATATAATTTCAAAAGCTAATGTAAATAAAGAAAAACAAAATGTGAATATTTTAAAACGATTTAATAAAGAATATAAACTTTACAACTTTTGTTTTTTATTAGCCGGTTCACCAGTTTTATCCTTAGCAATAAACATAGTACTAAACGCAGGATAATAAGGTAAGTATGGGTGTTAAGGCCCACCTTTGTCGAATGCGCGGTAAAGAAATGCTGATTTTTTTTTGCTGCCAGTGATAAAACCAGATAACTCTAATATTTTAATGTCGAAAAAAAGTATAACAATTTATTTTTTCCCTAACTTTGGATTAGTGGGCCTTATTACCCGCCGGGCCTTAATACCCATACTTACCTTATATCTTCTGAAAAGAATTCAAAAGAGTCAAATTAGGATTAGTCTTACTAAAAGGAGTAAGCATAGTAGCAGTAGAAAAAGTACAATCAGAACCAAATTTAGCTTGAACTTGATTAGCACGCTTAAAAGTAGCATCAGTAGGATACATAAACCCAAGGATTATCATTAGGGCAATGTCGTGACACCCACATAAATACCAAATATCACATGCAGCAAGATTGTGATCAATGCATTCATAATACAAACTAATACAAGCAGATTTACCACACCAATCACCACTGACAAAAACAACCATCGCCAACAAAATCAAAAGCATAACTAAATTGAAAAAACAATTGAAAAGGTTATTTCAGTTCCTGAAAGAAGGTCCAAGAGTATGCAGACTCTCTCAGATGAAAATAAACAAAGTTTATTGCCATCTAGAGTAATTGAAGTCACCAAGTGATTATACTATGCAGCCAAGGTCTTTAAAAGAATTAAGATGGTGGAAAGCCACTAAGTTTAAGCAATTTCTTTTATACACTGGTCTAGCTGTGTTAAAAAGAGTTCTCTCAAGGGATATTTATGTACATTTTCTTTCATTTAGAGTTGCCAAAAGAGTTGTGGTTACACAGAGTTTGAAAGAAGAACTTCATTTGTTACCATACGCTACAGAGCTACAAGAGTGGTTTATTTTTAACATAAAAGATTTATATTAAATTTTGCAACACGTAGCCCACTTTCCATGGCGCACAAAAATGAATTTGCATCAAATCAAAGAGAAGATCTGATTTTAATTTCCGGTTTACAGTTTGAAAACCATATCCAGGTGTTAAGGAAGTTTACAAGAAATTCGAATAACCCTCTTCTTTAAGTTATTAGAAGAAGTACAGAATTAAAGAATGCAAGTGAATCGATTAAGCATAAACACGCAAAAGATGAGATCTCTGCTATTAATAGGGATAGTTGGTTTTGTTTAAAAAATGGAGATTGGGTTTTGTACAACAAAAGTTAACTAACGAGTTGTTTAATTGTTAGGTCGTTTACAAGAGGCTTATAAGGTATCTTTTTCATAAACTTGTGACTATGTTAACAACATCAGATTTTAAAGTTTCTAAAAACATTTCTATCTATTAGACGTTTCGAAAACTATGTTATTATGCTATGCTATTTTGAAGTTGAGAACATCATACTTTTAAGATTACTGTCCACTCCAAAACATTGAATTTTTTTATAGTTCACAGCTTTTATGATCATGTTTTACTTATAGGATTTTAATACGCAATTTTTAGGTCAGATATCAGATATCTATCAAGAGGGATGTACACACAATTTATGTATGCATCTCTCTCGATACATAACAGTTATTGGGACAGCATTGCTATTTGTCACCATTAACTTAGAGAGCTGCAGTACTCATATATATGTAGGCATTTCAAGGAGAAAACCAAACTCTTATTAGTCTGTCCGAAAAAGTTGATTATATTAGCTATAGATGCTTAACTTGTCATAATTTTGTTATAGTCTACTTTTCTTGTTAATTTATTTCAGTCTAAAAGTTCAGAAACAAGAGCTTGTTGGGTTGAAAAAGATAAAGATTATGAAGGAGTTTTTCCGACAAGCTGGGTTAATACATCAAGAAAAGTGGTGTATTTGCCAAATGGTCTAAATTTAAAACGCGCATTTGAAAATTTAGAAACTTCCAAACCTGGATGGAAAGAATTCTTAGTTATCAAATGCAAAATGTGTGGTATGTAAGCATTATTTACCAAGTGTTATTGACTGTAGAGATCATTCAACAACTGAAGAACACTGACATGATCAATTACCAAATATGTCATATACTTATCTGTAGCACACTCATGTCTCCAGATATTTATTAACCACTAAGAATTTCAAATTTTTTAAAAAAATGGCATCTGCTGGTGCAAAGTAAAAAAAAAATTTTTCAAAGCATTAAAAATATACTTTTAAATAACTCATCAACTTTTCAGTCTCTATAAAAGTCAATAAAAGAAAATTTTTGATTTCATTTTTTGTAATTTTAGGGAATTAACAGTTTCAGTAGCTATAACAATAAGGGGACAGAAATTTTGTTAATATAAGGTATTTTTTAAGGATCTTACTGATTTTATGGGGACTTTTATTTTTCTGGCGATATATATATATATATATATATATATATATAAAAGAAATATATAAAATGCGATGTGTGTACATGGCAAATATATTCATAAAGTTATTCTTTTTTCATCATTACTAAATTTGTTATTTCTTTTTACAGTCTGATGTCGCACAAAGCTATGGCTTGTTTTAGTATGAAAGGGACTAATCGCAACGAAAAAAATAAGAAAGATGTTCAGGATAAACTAAGTTTTAAAAAGTTAAAAGTTTATGAGCTTATCATTGTTAATTTTTTCTTCTTTTATAATAAAATGCTTGATGTAACATATTTTACTTTAATGATCGGCATATTAATTCACACCTTTTTAAAGCATACAATTGAAAACTTTTCCTGATACACAATGAGAAATGACATTATCTCATGAGAGATGTGTGATCACTTTTGAGAGTTGTGTCATTTTTTTCAACTCTCAACTCGTAAATTCGAAATATGAATAGGTATCTACGCGGAGAAACGAATTGAGCACGGTACTTCCAGAGACAAAACGAAGGAAAAAGTTAAACTGAAACCTCATGAATACAAGGCGAGTGCTCTACTATTCTACTACCGCAGTAAAGTTGACAACTATTCTACTGCCACACTAAAGTTGACAGCAGTTTAGCTGATTTTAGCATTGACGAAACTCTGAAGTAACAAAACAGACTTAATATAAGTCTGTTTTATTTACCAATAAAGTTGGTAAATGGGTCTAGTTTTCTGAAAGTTTTTAACGTTTTTAGTCAATTTAAGCTGTTCTTGTTGGGTAGTTTATAGAATATATTTTTAATTTTCACTAGTTGCTAGCTTTTTGTAACTGAAATACTTATATGATTTGAAATTTAAAATTAATTAAAGTTGAACTCTTTTAATTTTATGCCATTATACGTTCAACTTCTATTTAGCTAGTGCTATAAAGAAAAAAATCGAAGTCACGATAGTCGATATCAAAGCGGAAGTTCAAAAGGTAATGCAGTATGCTCCTAACAAAGTTGCTGGCGGGGATGGTTGGCGTCTTCAGAGAGATACTGATGCAAAATAGAAATTTTTTATTTGGTAATGAATTCTTTTACGCCAGAATATATGTGCTATTTTTAATTCTATTTATTATGTTGATTCAGCATCGCTCTACGTCGAATGACATTGTTATACGTCAGTAATCTGACGTCGTTCCGATGTTGTTTTAACAGTGCTCAATGTTGAATGAAATCGGAATGTTGACGTCGCCCGATGTCTTTTTTTCGACATCGACCAACCTTTCTATTTCCAACTTAAATCCGACATCGACCCGACGCACCGTGGGACGATATCCCAATTTCATGGCCTAAAGTCAAAATTTTGAGTTTTATATTTTCGTCTTTTTACGTTCAGATCTTGTTTACAGATAGTCCTAGAACAAAATTCCGAACAGAGCAGGTATATACCTGCTCTAGGCTGGCCTGGACATCAGTTGACATTTAGCCTCCGTTCGGTACGCACTAAACAAGTGGACACGTCGAAAAATTCTTGCCTGTTTTAAAGTGCTGTTAAACTGAAGAAACTATTTCATTTGAAATTCGGCCAAATGTAATTACTTTCTGGAGGTATGAAGAATATATGGTTATGCACAGTTATTACTTATTTTAATTTTTTTAATATTTAAATCGCGCGACAAGTAAACATAAAAAATTGTAAATTTTTTATCTAAAATCGATTTTCTAATGTAGTTTTAAAAATTTAACCGCGGTTATCCACCTTCTTTTGACAATGAATTGATAGTGTATAGTCTTAAATATAACATATTAAAAAACTAGCTGCCGTTGCGTGCCATTTTAATAGTGAGACAAGCTTTTTTGGAGGAATGCGTGGTGCGACATTAATCTGTTAACATAGATTAAGGTCTGAAAATGGTCATGGAAATAAGTGAATTAATATTATTTAATGGCACTGATTACATTCTAATACAATAATTTATTATTTAAAATATATGCTTTACAAGTTACTTCTCGTTCCGTTTTATGATAATCTCAAAATATTATAAAATAGTCCTCTAAGAACTCTCACCAGTTATAATTGTATTTTTTTTTTACAGTCTTCCAAATCTTCAAATATGGAATTGTCAAGAAAAAATACACTCTTTATGGTGAAAGATAGTTTAAAAAATGAATATAAATTCCTCATTGATGTTTTGACAGATGCAATTTTCAAAAAAACGGAACATGTGATACAAGTACGCGAGGATGAAATGTCATTATCACGATTTTTCGCAAATTTTCAATCGAGATGAAGAGCAGCAGGATTGATGGGAAGATTTTTTTCTGAAATAAAAAAAGGAGAATGGTTGAAATGTTGAATGGTTCAAGAAAATACTCAAAAGAATCAAATATGAGAGACATTTTTAATAGGCTCTTAATAACATCAGATCCATTTATTTCGAGCATTAAGAAATTGCCCCAGAGACCGGCAAAATCACTACATCAAGAAACTATACAATTGTTAAAACAACCTGAAGCCACCAAACAAAAGACAAGGAACAATACCGATATAGATAAAAGTGGTTCAACATCAGATTCCAAATCGAATGATTCGAATATTGATGAATATTACATACGTGATTTTTGTTACTAGGATTAAATAAACAACTTTTTTACATATATGTGACTTAATCTTTTACCAATTTAAATAAAAAGATCAAATTAAAATTACAAATTTCTGTTTTTTTATTAATAGTACAAATTTGGAAATAATTTTACAATGTTTTTGCTCTAATTTAAGGCCTGATTCATAAGTAATGACCTCGAAAACCAAACTACATGAGATTTCATATTTTCAACGTATGAACAGTTTTGGCCGCTATTTTGGAGCCGCCATTTTGAATTTTTTAAATCTGACCTCAGATTCGTAATCAGCGATCTCGAAAACCCTCGTGTAGGTAATTTGGGAATTTTGGTTACAAAATCGGGATATCTTCCCACTGTGCGAGGTCCGCTCCGACGTCGTTTTGACCAATTGGAAATAATTGTTATCAAAAAAACTTAATGTGTTTTCTGATAAATGTCAATTCTTAAATTCAAAACATGATATTGATAGTGATTTACGATTACATAGACGTTTACCTAATGTACTTGTGGAAGTTGATATTAAACATCCTATTGTTCTCCGAACCGATTCTACGTTCACTAAACTATCAATATTACAAGCACATAAAAAAAACAGGCCAGGCTGGTATAAACAGTACTTTGAATGAAATAGGATCAAGGTTTTCAGAATAAGATCATTGGTTTTCCAGAGGGAGAAAAAGGATTTTATTCATCATAAAGAATTGCGTCAATTGCAAAAAGGCATATAGTAAAACTATGAAAGGTCCTGAATCGTCTATTCTTCCAGATTATGGTTTAAACAGTAATTTTGCTTTTGCTAATACAGGAGTTTATTTTGCCGGACCATTTTACATAAAAAATATCTATTCAGACACCAACACGTTGCGTAAAGCCTACCTACTTTTATTTAAATGTGCAGTGACAAGAAATGTACACCCGGTATTGACTCCAAGTATGGGCGTCTCTTCAAGCATTTGCGCACTTAAACGATTTTTCGCCGAAAGAAGATATGTCAAAACGTTTATTAGTGACAATTTTTATACGTTTAAATCAAGCGAACTATCGAAATTTTTATGTGGTAAATTTATAAAGTTGAAATTTATTTTGCCACTTTCCAATGGTGGTGAGAGTTTTACGAGAGGTCAATATATATAAATAAAGGAACGTTATGAAAAACTTTGGGGAAAGCCCAACTGACTTTTGATTAACAAATCACAGAACTAGCTGAAGGAAAAATTATTGTAAATAGGCGACCTTTGTGAGACGTGTTCTTTTTTAGAAAATTTAGAAAAAGTAAATTAAACTTGTGCCAACACTGACATGGCATGTCACATGTTATTGTATGAAAAGGTTAAATTTTGTTATGAGGATTACAGTTCTTATGAAGAAAAAAAAGAAGGTAAAGAGTATTGTTTGTAAATATATATTTTGTATCTTTTTAAATTTTCTCGCATCATTTTTAAAACTTTTGTTTGCACACGTTTATTGTTTGCATATATGCTTATTTGATATGTATGTGCATTTGGTAATAAGTGCTTTATAGTTGTTTTATCAATGTGTTTTTATAATAATGTAAAGTGTTTTTATAATAATGTAAAGTGTTTTTAATGTTTGTGTATGTATTATATGTGTTATATAATTGTTTTAAAAATGTGTTTAAATATGTATATAAGGAATATATTTAACCTTATATACATATTTAAACACATTTATTGTGTTTATAGTTGGTACATATGTTTATATTATGTTGTTTCTGTGTTTTCAAAGTGTTGTGACTTGGTAAACATCTACCTGAAAATCAATTATTGTATTTTAGAGAAGGAGCAGAAGAAATGGCTTTAGATTGTGCAGCTCAATGTGATACGCACCTAACAGCATGGTTTAAGTTAAATACTGAAAATGAAAGAGCACATTGCTATTCTTATGTAGACATTCCTTATCACTTTATATTTGATGATAAACATTGTAAATGGAAGGTTAGACAAAGGGGTGGTAATAAAGCGATAGTAAGAATGGATAAAGTTAATCCAACTGGAGAATTGTTTTTTCTTAAACTCTTACTTTTGCAAGCAAAGGAGCAACATATTGGGAGGATATGCTTACTGTTAATGGTATTGTCCTTGAAACGTTTCATGAAGCATGTGTTTTAAAAGAATTGTTGTAAGATGACACTGAATGGCAGAATACTCTTTCTGAGGCGGTTTTAACACGTACGCCAAAGCAAATTAGACAGTTGTTTTCAATTATTTTGACCTTTTGTGAATCTGACAATCCTTTACATCACTGGAATACATGCAAAGCTTTTATGATGGAAGATTTCATTCACCGCCCAATCCCACTTCTAAAAGCTGAACAAGCTACTCTTCATCAAATTGAAAAGATTATTAATGAAAGTGGTAAAATGCAGACTGATTACAATCTTCCTGTTATTGATGAGTTTATTGGCTTAAATCTAGAAAATTTTGATGAAAATGTTCAACAACTGAAATAGTAGAATTGTGTATAAACACAACCAGCTGAAATAGTAGAATTGTGTGTAAAATGTTCTTTGCATTGGCAATGGGTGCAGAAGTTTGCATTAACTGAAAATATGAGAGTACAAGATGGGGAAGGTGAATTTTCCCAATGGCTACTAAAACTTGGGAATGGAACAATACCTGTCAAAGAGGAGGATCCTTTTAAAGGATGCATTAAAATACCAAATCAGTGCATTATTAGAGAAAATGAATCAGTTGTTGAAAAGATTTTTGGAGATGCTGATCAAAATGATTATTCTAAACGCGTTATTTTAACACCAACTAATGTTGATTCATTATCAATGAAGAAGTGCTTGAATGTCTGCTAGGTGAGGTCAAAATTTATTTAAGTGCTGATCAAATTGATACTGATGACCTTAATGAAAGAAATAAAGAAATAATGTTGAGTTTTTGAACAGCTTAACTCCTTCAGGTAAGCTACCTCATTGTTAAAAATTGAAAATTGGTTGTGTAATTATGCTACTTAGAAATTTAGATCTCAAAGCTGGGTTATGTAATGGTACTCGAATGAAAGTTTGTGCTCTTTAAAATAATTATATTGATGCAGAGGTTTTGACAGGTGTTTCTGGTGGTTAATGGGTTTTTGTTCCTCGAATTCAGTTGGCTCCATCAGATTCTAATTTACCTTTTGTTCTGAAACGTCGTGAGTTTCCTGTCAGATTGGCTTATTCAATGACAATTAATAAAAGTCAAGGTCAAACATTTGATAGAGTTGGGGTATATCTCAAAAAACCGTGTTTCTCTCATGGTCAACTATATGTTGCATGTTCAAGAACTCTAGGGCATTTAATAGTTTGGTTTTCAAAATTGATAAACATCTCATTCAAGGTATGGTAGGTGAAAAGTGTTACACAAATAATGTTATATTTTTTTTATTACTTTAATATTTTTTTCATAGTATTTGATAAATATACCTGTCATTTAATATGTTTATATGTGTTATATGAAACCATATTTGTTTATAGCTGTATATATGTTTAAATTATGTTGTTTCCATGTTTTCAAAGTGGTGTGAGTTGGCATTATATTGAGCAAGATTGATAATGTGTATGGGAGATTATGCAACCTTGATCTTTAAATCTAGGGTGTTTTAATGTCCTAAATTTGAAGTAATTGAATAACTAATATTGAATATAAAAACAAATATACTTTTATGTAGTTATATGTTTAGTAAAAAGATAAATATATAGTTAACTTTAAATTGGTTTTCTACTTTTGCCTTTCATATTTTAATTTGGTTTGTTATTTTCGCTGGATTTTAGGATCAAGGGTGTAAATATTCTATTGTTATGTGTTATTGTTGTGATGTTTTGTGTTGATAGACTGCTTGGCTTACCTTCACGTTGGTGTCTATTGTTAAAAATGAATAGCAGGTAGTTTCATTATTGGAACTTGCTGCTTTTATTTATTAAAAGCCGAGACAACATTATGCTAAAAATGCAATTTATATCTTAATTTGATTTTTTTTTTAAAGTATTGTTAATCCTTTTGTACTTCGAAATAGATTTTATAGTTACATTTTCGATAAATGTTTATATTAACTGCCATGTCAAAATAGGTTACTATAAATAGGTAAATCCATGTTCAGTTTTTATGTGGTTTTTTTTTTTTTTCTTTAATATTTACGATTGACGCATTTATACGAATTATAAAAAGAAAACCTGATTATCTTTTATTGTAAATTTTTGTCAGTTAAAATGATATAAATAGATGCAATTAGTTCAATTTTTTTTTAATTTTCTCTATTTTATGCCTAATAATATTTGTTGTACGTAACTTAGGGGATCTTTTTAAACGGGGGGTGAATATTGTAGTTTTGCGCATTTGTCAAATATCGAGTTACTTAAATCTTATGAGGTGTTTAACTAATTAATTAGCTTAACTTTGAGGAAAGAAAAATTCTTATATATGTTAAATTCTTAAATCATTGTTTCACATTTTATTATTCTGGTAAAAGGTCTTCATCAAAAACTTGATTACTCTTAATAAAAATAGCTCTATTCTCCTGACCACCATTAAGGCAAAAACGGGGAAGGGAGGTCCTTTATTAGTGTCAAAATATTTAAGAGAATTAAATTTCGAGTAACAAAAGGAATTTTTAGTAAAGGGTAGCAAATTACCATTTACTAAAAACTGTTGAAACAAAGAGGCCATATATAAAAATGGTCAGATTAGTGCCATAAATAGTAATGGTCAAATGTTCAGTTATTTTGAATAAATTTATTTAGTTGTGTGCATTTAACGTTTTAAAGACAATTTCCTTTTTTAATGAAACATGTATCAAGGGGATACCAAAAAATTAATAAGTCATGTATAATTAACGTTCTCTTTTTATTACTCTTATTAATTAAAATTCATGTTATAAAAAATATAACAAAAATTTAGCTTTTTTCGTCAATTTAAAGCCTGATGAAGTGTTATTATTTTCTGTCAGTAACTAAAAACGTATTGTTTTGAACTTAGTAAAGTCGAGGAAAATGGTTCTGCCTTACATTGATATGACATGTCAGTTAAAAATTTCTCAAATAATGTTAAATAATTGGTAAATTATTTTACCTCCGCATACTTTTTATTTTAATTTTAAAAATGGTTTCATTTTTTAAATTTGAAGGCGTTTTTCTAAAAGGGTATTAGTTATGCTTTCGCAACTTTAAATTGTGGAAAACAGCCAACATAAATTAACAGACCGACCATAACCCGTATTACGGGTTGCTTTTTGCTAGTATAAATAATTCGTTGCAATTTCAAATGCTCGGAAAGACAAATATTTTATCGACAATTGATGCTGGATACAGTCTTAGCATAAAAAAACATTATGAATTAGTTGACAAAAACAGACAAACATTATCGAGGATTATAGATTGTTTAAAATTTTGTGGTGTACACGAATTGCCCTTGAGAGGACATGACGAAACTATTGACTCAAATAATCGAGGGGTGTTTTTAGATATGGTTTCATACATAGCTACATTAGATAGTGTGTTTAGCGATCATCTTAAAAATTCAAAAATAACAAAAAATACTTCGAAAACAAACCAAAATGACATTTTAGAATGTATGTATAAAGTATACATAGAAGAAATTAAACGTGAGAATGATAAAACAAGATTTGTTTCCTTGCAAGCAGATGAAACAACTGATGTATCTTGTCGTTCTCAGTTCGTCATTATTTTGCGTTATTAAAAGGTTATCAACCAGTTGAAAGATTTATAGCATTTATTGAAGTTAATGATAGAACTGCTATGGGTCTTGCAAATGAATTAAATGAAGAATTGAATTGTTTTTGTCTGAAAGAAAAATTAATTGCACAGTCTTATGATGGTGCAGCAGTTATGAGCGGATCAAGGAATGGAGTCCAAAGTCTCATGAAAGAAGTTTACCCAAATGCCCATTATGTTCACTGCTATGCACACTAATTGAATTAAGTTTTGAAAAAAGTTTGTTCGTCGAATAAGCGAGTAAGAACTTTTTTTTCTACTTTAAGTGGATTTGGCGTGTTCTTTACATCCTCGCCAAAACGAAATGATTTACTTCGCGAAATTTCTTTTAAGCAGATACCAAGAGTTTGCGAAACACGATGGAATTTTCGTTCAAAAATAGTTACTTGCATAAAAGAAAACAAAACAAAGTTTGTGGAATGTTTTAATAAAATCATAAACGATGAAGGATGGGATGATACAAGCGTGTGGCAATCTGTTGGGTTCAAAAAATGTTTGGAAGATTTAGAGTTCAACTTTTTTTTATCTTTTTTTTATTCAATTTTAAAACATGTTGATGTACTTTACAATATATTGCAATCAAGTAACAGCAACACTATTACAATCAAGGAAGTTTTTGAAAAATTTGAGTTATCCATAAATTTTGTGCGAAATAGCATCACTGATAATGTTCCTGGAACGATTCTTAACGGTTGTAAAGAAATACCTGAAAACCAAATGAAACAAAACACATCAATTGAACTACTAATAGAAGATGCTAAAAGATGCTTGTGATAAAGTTATTTTCGAAATTAGCGACAGGTTTAGAAGCATTGAAATATTTAAATCATTTTCAATTTATGATCCGAAAAATTTCAATTTTAACAGACAACATTTTCCTTGGAATCATATAAAAAATATTCTAACAAACTATCCAATGCTGAGTGAAGTTAAGTTGATGTCCGAATTAACCGTTTTGTATAAAAATGCTTTTTTTAGTGATATCGGCACTATTAATGCCTTATCCCAATTTATGCATAAAAATAACCTAATTGAAACATTTTCTGAAGTATCAAAGTTGATAGAGATTGTTGGTCACACCTGTGTCTACAGCTGATGCTGAACGGTGTTTTAGTACTTTAAAAAGAGTTAAGACACTTTTAAGAAATTCCACAGGTCAAGATCGGTTGGATGCCTTAGCTGCACTATCAATTCATAAAGATTATTTAAAGGATATTGATCAGTTTAATCAAAAAGTAATCGAAATGTTTTCTCTTGAAACAGAGAAGGCCAGAATATTTGTATAAATAATATGCTTAAATCTTTGTTTTTAACATTATTCTTTATTTCAAGATAAATTATACCTTTATAAAAATTATAGTGTTAATCGTAACTTTTTATATTTCTGACTTACTTCTAACTAACTAAAAGTTTTTACCATAAAATTAAAATTTAAAAAAAAATCTAAAGAAGTAATATTAAAATCTGTTCAAATTATAATGCAGCACTATCAGGGCAGGTTTTAGTGCTTTTTACGAAGGTTCAATCCAATGACATTAAATACTTATGCTTTATTTTGGGATTATGCTAGCGCTTAACTCTGTCAACCAATCAAAAAACGCTAGCGACTAGGGCTGTAAATCCTGGCTCGAGTTGAGCATCAAAATGGAGAATAAATTTATACATCCGTATGTTCCAGATCAACACCCAGTTTACTTGGGAGACATCAAAGCTCTCCCTACGCCTGTGTCACAGGAGACAACATCTCGCACTAAGGGTGGTATTGTCTTCTCCCTGGACTTCAGAAATTTAAGTATCCAGTAATAGGGATTTACATTTATTGTATTATATCCTATTAAAAAGTATTATGTTTTTATAATCATTTAGATAACATATCAAAAATGTCTCTAAATTTTAGTAAAATAATTAAATCTGCTTCTTTCTATTAAATGAATGAAAAAGAATGAAAGCTTAAGTGGTATCCCACTTCAACCCATTGTGTCCCACTTCTACACATTGTGTCCCACTTCTACCCACTACCAAATACCAATAAATCAAAATAAAAGTGACATGCATTATTATTTACAGTAAATACAAGTTAGTTCATCTGAAGCGACCGTTGAACTATAATATATACAGTTTAAATGATGTATTTATGTGTATAGAATTTAGATAGGCAACCCATCTTTGCATATCTCATTGGAGCTTAACAGTAACAAAAATAGATAAAGCTCATAATATTGTCCCAGTTCTTCCAATCCTCCCCCATTACCTCGCCCCATCATGTGATAAATCAATTCATAGTTTAATATTTTGTGGATGAGTAAATGGCCAGTGTCTACCTCTCATTGTCGTCTACAAACCCCTCCACCTTTTTGATGCATGGTGTCAAAATGAACAAGAAAATACAATGTATGGTATAAAGAAATCAGATTTATTATTTGTGAAAAAGAAATACGAGTTATGCTCTTTGGTGATTACGATTTTACATGTTCAGTATACGGAATCACCGGTGCAAATGGTATGAAATCAATTAAATTATAAAAATCTACGAACTTGTGTAGTTATATTTTCATTTATTTAGTTTTATTAATGGCTTCTTTTATACTAATTATATTATCAAAATGATATCGTCATATTAGGTCGACATGGTTGCTTGTTTTGTCATATAACTCATGCAAAGATGAAAAAGCCCATATCTCAACAAAACGCAATTGTTCCAATAGTAAACTGGAAATACTTGATGCACATTTTCAAAAATTTGTTCAAAAAGGTTAAATACCAAAATTCTAAATTGTGAAGCTCTTTTACAAAACAATCATCAAAATTTTATACATGCGGTTTTTTGGTGTAAAATGTTCACAATTAAACTCATTTGCATGATGATGCAGTAAATATGCAGTATCTTTTAACCCTTTCAAGACTCTCGGTACATATATATACCACTAAATTACACAGCTGATCTGGACGCCTTTTGTGTATAAAATTCTCTTGAAATGCATACATTTTTATTTGTTGTTGACGCTTTAGGAACATACAACAAGAATAGAAAATATTTACCTAAAAAAGAGGCGAGTCTGTTTTTCAGTGCAGTAAAGATGGATTGCTATTTGAAAAATGACAAAACTCAAAAGAAGTGCTTATGTTGAGTAATTGTTATAAAGCTGATGTTACAGAAGTGACGAAAACTTTTAAAGACTGCTCAAAATGTTGTGTTTTTTGCCCAGAGTTGATTGCGTTTCATTGCAAAAATATGGGAGGGGTGGATTTAACGGAACAAATGATAGGACTATATGAACTGGATTGTAGATCAAACAAATGGTGGAAGAAAGTGTTTTATCATTTACTTATGATGTCCCTTGTAAATGCTTGGATGAAACATAAGGAGTGCACAAAGAACAAAATTCCTTTGAAGCAATTTTTGATTCTCCAGGTAAAGGAAATGATAAACGAGGGAAGAAAAACCATAGCTGTACAACGTTCATTGTCGAGAGGGAGACCATCTCCACATTTTCCTGTGGAAGGAACACCAAGACGTAGATGTAGAAGATGTGCGGAAAACCAAAGACGAAAACGGAGAAAAACAATTTGTCTGGAATATGACCTTCCATGATGTTCAAAATATTTTACAGCCTATCATACATTTGATATTTTACAATATGCATAAATGTTCATTTTTGTTTATGTCAATTTGTTTTGTTATGCTCAAAATATACAATCTGTATTGAACAAAAATACTCTATTATATAACAATAGAGAATTCAACTTTTCTTAAGATCATTATTTGTATGGTACTGATGGTACACATGAACCACTACAGAAGACTGCTGATACATATATGTACCACCAAACCACCAAAGATGTTTTTATTTGCGCTTTTCCAATAGATTAAGTACTATTGACAAACAAAATTATAAAAACACAAAATAAACATATTCGTACTTTTAAAAACAAATAACCGTCTCAAAAGGGTTAAATATCATTTCAGATTTCTCATTCGAAAACTATTTGCAACACTGAAAACAGTCAATAAAAAATTCGATAAATCCAGTTGCTCAAGTTGCACATTGAAAATAGGATTTTGAGTTATCTCTTTTATAAGAAATGGTTGACATTTAAGCGAGCAGCATTAACTTAAAAAAATGCAAAGTTTGTACAAAAACCAATGGATTCAAAGCATTGAGCATTGCGTTTATCCCTATCTTTTATCAAATTAAAAAAATTATGTAGATTAAGCCAACAACAGATTTTGTTCGTAAAGTTTTAATTATGTATATACATTTACATAATGCAGGGTTATAACAATTTTATTATTTTTTTAAATTTCAACAAGGCCATATTTCTGCCTGATGAGAATTTGTGTAAATCTATGATATATAGCACTTTTTGGCTTTACGTTAACAAAAAGCACCCCAGAACACATAAAGAAATGTTTCAATACAAGCGCTTTAAGGTGGTCGTCTAGTAAAAAAATATTAAAAAATCAAATTTTTGTTATTAGTGTAGTTTAAAAGAGAAACTTGTGCTCTTTCAGAAAATATATACTTTTGCACAAACTTTTTGATTGAATTTTTTTTAAATTTACTTATTTTAAAGACATGCATAAAATATTTACCTTAGCAACGCCCTTACCAACAATGCTTTTGGTAGTTTGGGACCAAAACTATTAACCAAAATTTATAATAAAAACTTTCTTACGAAAGCAGAAACTTAAGCTCTGATATAGTGTAAATCGAGCTTTGAAATATACGGAACTTCAATATTAACATATGACAAAACTATTTGTTTTGTTAGTTAAGTATGGTGTGTTTAGTTTTATCTAAACCCTTTATTTTCGTTTAGATTGCTAATAAAATTAACAAGCAAAGAAATTAAAAAGAAAATTTAGGGGGAACCAACATAGAAAAATAGAATTTCTGGACAAAACAAGTCTCGATGATGAAAAAAACAACCCATCTTTTTCCTTATATAAAAAATCTACTATTACTCCTAATGAAAGCAAATAAAAGAGGTTAGGCATTTAACTATCAAGTTTGCTCCCATTTTGATTTAAGTTTAAATTAATTTCTTAAATCACTAAAACACTAAAATTCCAACTATCATTCGTACGATTAGTTATAATCAATTATATATAGAAGTCAAATAATTATTACGATTAATTAACCGCTTATTTAATAGAAAAAATTATTAAAAAAATTTCGCAATTTTCTAATACTTCATTGACTTTTATAACCTCTTAATGCTATTAAATTGTATTGCCAACGGAAGAGAATTCCCAACGGACATTTATAAGTTGTTTGTTTAAAATTAAAAAGTACCAAAATTAAAAGATTAACAGTTTGAAATAAGTTTTAATTTTTTTCAAAGTAAAACTAAAAATGAGTGAAATAACATTAAGAGAATAAAGATGCGGATGTTGTTTCAAAAGATTGGATAAAGTAAAAATTAAGCGTGGAGTTTTTTTAGAAACGAAGTTGAGGTTCTTAAATGAAATACGAGAAACAATCAACAAAAACAAAAATGCCATTGAGCTTGGAACACAATGCTGTTCTGCCTGCATTGAAAGAGCACGGAGAAAGGAGAATGAGGAAATAATTTCACCGTTAAGTAGATTAATAGAGACTCAGTCTCTTGAATTCCATACAAAAAATATTGAGTTGTCTGAAACGCTTGAAACAAATCAAATATCAGCTTGCCCACCGATTATTGAACCAACTGAACAAATATCACTAAAGTCTACAAAAGGTTTCTTGTTGAGTTTAAAAAAGAATTAGTTTAGCTAAAAAAAGCGAAGGAATGAGCGAAAAAAATACATCAATTTTGGTGGATATACCTCGAACATCTGCTTCTCATTGCTATTGTTTCGTATGTCACATTAATAACTCTTCAAAAAAATTCAAATTCTTTTTAGGGCAAGGCATTATTGATGCTTATGTCCAAAAAAAAATTCTTATACCTACTGGATCAAGATGCTGGCGGAGAGCATTTGAATGAAGTTGGATTATTAAACAATGAAGCTTTAAATCAACTGATTGTTGTTAAAAAGAATGTGAAACTAAATGAATCAGAAGTTAAATCTTTAATAGAGATGTTTCGATATTACGCCCAAAATAGCAGTTTATTTTCAAAGTTTTCTGATTGTTCAAAACTACCTGATTCTATTTGCCAGCAAACTACTGGATTCAATTGACAACAATTTGAAGAACTAAGTGGAGATTTGATTTCACTCAAAAACACCAGTAATAGATCTAAATCTCAAGTCCTAGCCATCTTTCTGTTTTGGCTAAAAACTGGCCTTGATCAATACACTGTCGCTGATTATTTTGATATTGACTCTTATTTTGAAGTATCTCGATATTTGCAACAAGTAAGAGATGCTTTTGTCAAAGATTTCATTCCTAATAACTTAGGCTTAGGTCACTTAACAAGAGGTGTTAGCAAATAACAGCGAATTGGCCAAAGAAATATTTAATGCTAATGAATCTCAGTTGATATTAGTTATCGACGGAACCTACTGTTATTGTCAAAAGAGCATCAATAACTATTTTCACCGAAAAACATTCAGCGTACAAAAAAGAAAAAACATTTGTTTAAACCTTTTTTAATTTTTATATCAAATGGAAAAATTGTCGATATGTTCGGACTTCACGAGGCAACAAAAAATGATGCTTCAATCATGAATGATGTACTTCTAGGCGACGAAAATCTTAGAAAATTGCTTCATCATGGTGACATTATATTACTTAATAGAGGTTTTCGAGACTGTCTTTATAACTTAAAAAATACTTATAATTTAGAGCCAAAAATGCCTGCATGTGTAGAAAAAGGTCAAAAACAATTGACAACATTACAAATTAATCAATCTAGAATGATTACCAAGTGTCGTTGGGTTATCGAAGCCAAAAATTCATATCTAAAAACATCTTTCAGAGCCTTATGTAAAGTGCGCAATAAATGTTTGCACTCACCGACTACAGAATTGCAGCATCCCTTTTTAATAGATTTTTCAAGCGTCTTTACTCAGACCAGAATGACAAACAAAAAATCATTGATAACATGAAAGTAAAGCTTCATTTAGAAAATAGTTTGGAAAAGTTGGTCAAAACTGAAAAACTAAAAAAAAAGAGTTTGTTTGTAAACATTGAAGCAACACTTGTACTTGCTTTTCCTAAACTGTATGAAGAAATAATAATAAACAACATCACTTTGGGCTCATATCAACTTAGGCAATGCTTAAGCTACATTTCTGAACATTTAGATAAAGGAAAATATGAATTGGCAATATGTGAAATTATTTAATCGATAGGGAAATCAAAAGTTCTTTCTCATTATCAGATCTCGTCATTCTGGGTCTACAAAGTATAAAGTGTACGTGCAATGTTTACCTAATACAAATGATGAAACTGGATGTTCCATTTCAATGTACCGATACATCGAAATGGCGATTTAAATTATACGTTCAGCAATTTACGTTTAACGAAATCTTTAATCATTTGGAATGTTTAAATTGTTTTTGATATTGTTTATGCGGTGTATATTTACATTAAGTTAATTATTGTTAAAAATTTTACATTTTAAAAGAGTTGCATGTTTTTTTTAAAACATAACACTTCTCAGCATACCTAAGATGGAATTTTTTTCTTTCTTATATTTTATAAGCATACATACGAAAATTAAAGTGTTTAAAAAAAATCATCTATTATGTTAGTGCATCAAATTATGCGCAGTTGATATTCATAAAAATAAAGGAGTTATAAGATTGTTGAAGAAAATAATCCGCTTAAATCACTCCATTAAAATTAAGCCAGATAATTCTACTTTCATAAAAAAACAATCCTTTATTTTGTAAATTTATGGATTTTTATTTTTAATTTGACATAAATAAACATTAGTGTATTAATGTCATACTAGCAGTAAGCAACCCGTAATACGGGTTATTAATAAATAACTAAAATTAACTTGATATATTTTCTGAAATATAAAATACAAATTCATCTATATATCGGGCTGCGATTGTCTCGGTTTTTCCGCTGAAAAACTAAAAGTTTTAATAAGTTTTGCGCTCTCCTCCTTAAAAATCAAGACGATGGCAGCCATCTATGTAATATAATCTTTTTGGTTTTGCTCATTAGTTATAGAGTTTAGTAAAGACCACATAACTTTAGTATTAGATTCTTTTTAACAACAGCAAGCACCAGAGAAGGAAAGCCAAGTACAACCCGCCAATACCTAAAAAAAAAGATCATCTTAAACTGAAAAGCATTATTTTACATATTTATTATTTTGTTTTAGAATAAGTAAGTTTATTAATAAAGGGGAGCATCATTTTACATATTTATTATAGTTTTCGTGAATTAGTGACTTGTAAAACATTTCTTAAACATGGTAATATCTATTATGGTACCAAAAAATACATGAGAGCTTAGTGTTCCAATAATGCTCCACTTTGTTAATAAACTTTCATTAAGCAGAGAGGATACAGACTGTCTTTCAAAGGCACTGTGTTAAAAAAAAGTTACAATAAATTATTTTAATCATACCTTTTTTTAATGACAATTACAAAAAAGATATATATATTAGTAAAAAATAGCTATAGCACCATTAACCATAAAAAAAGGCTTTTTAATGTGCCACTAAACAAAATTATTTATACCTCAATTGTTTAGAATTCCAATTTCTACATAACTGTTAAATAATGATTGACGCAGTAAATTTCATATCATATAAATATACTAAATAAAAACTGTTTCAACAGTAAAGCAAACTAATAATGCGATGACAACTAAAAAAAAACGCATTTGTTTTTAGGATAATTAAATCAATTATATAAAAAATTTAATAAAATTTGATTAAAAAAAAAAAAAGTAGTAACTAATATTAGAATCAAAATATATAACAAATCTGAAAATAGTCAATAAATAATAGCCATAACAATTGATATTAAAAAAGTTTTTATAATAATCTTAAACTTGTCGTGATATCGAAAAATTTCTCAAAGTAATGAGAAGTTGAGTATAATAAAAAATAGATATAACGCAAGGTTAAAATTCAATTAAAAAATAAATAGTAGCACTTATCTGATAGGTCTAAGAAAGTATAATTGGTAATTTTGAAAAAAAAAAAGATATGTAGCTTAATAAATTCAAATATTTACATTTTCAAAGTTTTTTTAAAGACCTAAGTAAATAAAAAACTATAACAAACCCTAGTGACATGATTGTTACCAAGGCTACTTGCATCTTCATGTAAGGCATCATATTCCATATTTCTAAGTTTGCTTTAGTTACTTCTAGAAAAGCAAGACACTGCTCTTCAATTTTAACATATGCATCAGCAGCATATTGCTGTAATAGTTTCGTGCCTTAAATTGTTGAACAGAAGTTTTGTCTTAGTAAGGTTCATAATCGAAAAACTGAATTAATTTAACATGATTCTAAGAGAAAATATACATATAGTCTATATTATAAATACAGAGAAATATAAAATATAATGAAATATATGTAAATTTATGTATATAAACTTTTATGTCCACAAATAACAGTCCTATTTTATTTAACTTTTCATGTTAAATACAAAAATAAAATTCCAACTTAAAATAAAAAAGAATAGCGAGCTGTGCAAATACAGTATTATATAAAAACAATCAACAACAAACAAACTTTATTTAAATTTTTATTGTAAAATTGAACAATCAACAAAATCAATTCTTAAAAAAAACTATTTGACTAGTGCTTATTTTTTAAATTGTATATAATATCTAAATGTAAAGACTTTATCTAGCTCAGTAAATAAGTTTAAATAAAATAATATAGTAAAAATAGGTGAACTACGGTTTGAAAGTAACTAAAAAGTCATTACGTTAATTTTGCTTTAAGAAAACGGTTATTCACCGTGACCCTCAAGTTAACGCTAGGTCTTATTCAAGGTGTTAGCCAGGAATATACTTATACCGTGATTTTGCCAAATATTGGAAATTTTTGATGAAATCGTACTATTAGTACCAAAAAAAAAAAAAAAGGTCATTGAATTTTGGTAAATTTAAACCAAATGGGAATTCTGAGGTATACTCTTTGCCATTTTTTCCAATGCTGGTCGTTGGGCTAGCTAACACCCTGCATAATTAGAGAATTTTTTTTTTATCCAAAAGTAAATTAATGTGGGTCTAAAAAGAACCAGAATAGAGTATAAAATAAAATGAACACTCTGTTTTATTTAAAAAGGTTTGAAAAAATATATTACAATTAAATATCATTAATAAATGACTTGGTCATTTCATATGGTCACACCATAGACAAAACTCAAAAACATTTTAATACATAGTCACAAAATGTAAAAGAAAACAAAAAAGCAAATGTATGCTAATGTATAACAAAAAGTCAATACACTACCATTTTAACAAATATTGCAACAGATAGTAAATATAACAAAAAATATAATGTAAAAAATATAAAACATTAGGATTAAGATTAAAAAGTCAGGATTAAATTTTAAATCTTACATTAAATCTTAATTCATAATATTATCACAGAAGATATATAAAATATAATTTCAAAAAATGCATCTTGAACATTTCCAAATTTTCTTTGATTCCAAAACGGCATTGGGTATTGACTCACAAGACATGTGATACCACTCCATGCATTGGAGTGGTATCACATGTCTTGTGAGTCAATACCTGTAAATGGTACACTGTACCATTTTTTCTGCACCATTATCAGGTAAGCGACAAGCACAATATATAGAAAAAATGGATAAACTTTTCCAAGACCTATTTCCTATATGCACAACTGCACTTTTTTCACAACGTGGAAAAGGGGTAAAGTAGTTGCTTTGCAGACAATCATACAAATGTTTTCTCATGGTATTCTGATCATATAATATGGTACTAACATTAACACACCCCTAGTAGCAAGCAATATTGGCGGTATATTGCTCCGATATAGTTTAGATTGGCTAATAATGGGCAAGATTTGCAATATTGTGCCAATATTGGTAATATATTAGTTACATCGGCCAACTTAGGCAATATAAAGCCAATAATGGCTCGTTATCAAAAAACCGATATTGCAAAATGCGAATTCGCACATTTCAATACTTTAGGTCGGGTAAATAAAACAAAGCAATTTAACTCAGTAATTGCTCAATGCTTTTACTCAGTAATTGGTCAGTTTTCCATGAATAAAAACTTTAGCAGTTAAGTACAAATTTTCATTCACGTAAAGTTAAGCAATTGACTCAGAAATTGCTCAGCTTAACATGAATAAAAACTTTACTAAAATTGCTAAAATTATTATTCACGTAAAGCTGACCAATTGCTGAGTAAAAGCAATTACTTTTTTATATTCACTTCGCCTTTTGAAGACATCACAATATTTCACATTTTTCTCAATTAGATTTATTTAAAAGATGTTTATTATTTTAATTTAGTGTTATAATTTTCTTAATGGCATGAGTTTATTAGCGACATGTATAAATAAACCTGACATTGTAAAGTTAAAATCATTCCTGCTAACGTTAGACTAGCGGTTAGCGACAAGGCCTTGTCGCTAATTAACACTTGTCATTAGTAGAAAAGATTCGTATTTATTTTTTTAATAAATCGTATTTTAAGAGAAAAGCTATATAGATCTTTTTTAAAAACACCTATTTAGCTTTTCTTTTAAAGTTTCAACTAATATATATAGAATTAATTAGTAATTAAATAAATATTATAATATAATTTGTATTCATTTTACTAATTTATTACTGCTCTGTTCTTTGAGCGCTGTAATTGTAGAACACACTAACATAATTTTACACATAATATACATCTTCTGAAAAATCAATGTTACAACAAAACAAAAATCCCCAGATAGATACAAATGTGCAAGACATCTCAAATACAACTTGTGTCTCTGAATCTGGAATTACAAATTTAGAAAGCTTGGAATCAAATTGTGAAAATTCATTGATTCACCAAAGCAACAGTCAGCAGAGGGAAACAAATTTGCAAGCCATCTCAAATGATAATTGCATCTCTGATTCTGAAATTTCATATTCAGAAAGTTTGGACCAAAAATGTGAATCAGATTGTTCTAATATATCAAAATTGATTGTGTCTGACATTGGCACTGTTGACAAACGAAATATTACTCAAATGCAAGAAAGTTTCCAGACAAACTTTTTAATTCCAAACAATATTCCACGAGATTCTTATAATCACGCCTTTCCTACTCGTCTGAGATCAAAAATTCTTCCCAATGGTGAGATATGCACAAGAGATTGGCTTTGCTGGAGTGATGTGCAACAGTCATTCTATTGTGCACCGTGCTTTCTTTTGAACAAAAGTGATTCCAAGGTATCCACCTTTTCAGAACAGTTAGGTTGAAATATCACCAGGGGTTGGAGAAAGTTGAAAGACCGAATACCAGCACATGAAATGTCTGTATTACACAAACATGTCAAATGGAAATCAGCCAGTAGAGCAGCCATCAGAAAAAGTTCTATTGATAATTTACTAATAACAGAATTGTCAACTGAAACCAGTAATTGGACAAAACTTCTTGAGCGCCTTTTGAACGTCATTCTTTTTCTTTCTGAACGTGGGCTTGCTTTATTTGGTTCCAGTCAACACATTTATTACCCTGACAATGGAAACTTTCTCGGAATAATTGAGCTCCTCAGCAAATATGATCCAATTTTATCAGAGCATGTGAAAAAGGTCCATGAATCTCAACAGAACAAAAAGCGCTTACAAGTTCATTATCTGTCCACCCGGATTCAAAATGAATTTATTGAACTCTGTGGATCTTTTGTTCAAACCAAAATTATTGAAGAGATTCAAAACACCAAATATTTTTCAATTGTTGTTGATGCAACACCAGACTGCTCTCACAAGGAGCAAACAACTTTCATTATCCGTTATATAAAAATTGATGGATCTAAATTTTCCATTGAAGAACGGTTTCTCTATTTTGACGATTACTCAAAAAAAACTGGAAAAGAAATTGCAGCAAGGATTCTTCACGTTCTAACTTTGTTGAACATAGATTTTAAACTGTGTACTGGTCAGGCATACGACAATGGTCCAAACATGGCTGGAAAATACAAAGGTGTGCAAGCAGTTTTGCTAGAAGAAAACCCAAACTGTATGTTTGCCAGCTGTGGAAATCACACTTTAAACCTTGTTGGTGTTGACTGTGCTGAATCATGCAAAGAAGCAGTTCTTTACTTTGGAATTGTGCAGCAAATGTACAATTTCTTCAGCAGTAGTCCACAAAGGTGGGAAATTCTCAAGCAACATGTACCTGCTTCACTACATGGTATTTCCAAGATCCGATGGTCAGCAAGGATTGAAGCAGTAAAACCAGTTGCCCATCACTTGAATTCACTGAGAACAGCTTTAAAAGAGCTGCAATCTCTCAATCTCACAGTATCATCTCAGTCAGAACTTCAGTCCATTCAAAAGTATTTGTCAAAATTTGAATGCATTGTAATGTCATCTTTATGGATGAAGCTCCTCACAATGATTCACCAAACCAATCTTATAATTGAGGCAAGAAATGCAACTCTAGATGTTGAAATGGAAAACATTAAAAATCTCATGGACAGCATTCAACAGATTCGTGAAAAATGGGATGCTGTTCTGAATGAGTCAAAATTAATTGCAATGAATATTGACATTTCACCAGAATTTTCTACCACTCGAAAGTTGAAAACACAATTTGATTCAGAACAGCACTATAAAATCAATGTATTTTATGTAATAATCGGCTCTATTCTAGCAGGTCTTAAACGTCGATTTGAGTCACAACAACAAATTTGTAGTATTTTTAGATTTCTTTGGCACTTCAACAAGATGAGCAATGAAGAACTACTCAGTGCCACAATAAACTTTCAAAAAAAGTACCACAAGGAAATACTGTCTGATATTTCTGATGAGATAATCTTTCTGAAACAAATTTACTCCACAAACTTTACATCAGATTGCAAACCAAAAGAATTGTTTCAAGAAATATTAGAACTTGGACTGTCTGGTGTTTTTCCTAACATATCAGTTGCTTTGCGAATTTTTATCAGTTTACCTGTCTCAGTGGCTTCAGGAGGAAGGTCTTTCAATGTGTTGAAACAAGTAAAGAACTATCACCGTTCAACCATGGAACAAGAACGCTTGAATGGACTTGCAATGTTGAATATTAACTGTGATATTGCAAGAAAACTCGATTTTTCAGCAGTTGTCAGTGCATTTGCAAAAGCAAAAGCAAGAAAAGCATTTTTAAAATAAAAATTATTACTAATTTGCTGTTTTTTTATTTATTATGCAATGGCAGTTATTTTATGGTAAGGGCCTCAAAATATGTAAATGGCCCGGGCCTCACTCAGTCTCTGAAAGGGCCTGTATATATATATATATATATATATATATATATATATATATATATATATATATATATATATATATATATATATATATATATATATATATATATATATATATATATATATATATATATATATATATGTGTGTTTTTATTATTTTTATTTGTTTATTTTTTTGTTTTTCCGGTTTGTAACTAGCTATGAATGCAAGTAACTCAAATCGCTGGTCAAAATATAAATCTGTTACAAGAGCTGTTAAACGACATTTTCAGGATATTGAAAATGCTATTAGTCTAAATAACCTTGCTACACGGTTAATGTAACAAGTGAAACTACAACCAATAAAGTGATAGATGGTACTTTTAATGTGATTAACAATGAGAAATGTAATACATGCGATAGTAAATATGATGAGATAAGTGTAAATGACATTACTAATAAAGAATTTGATTATTTTTCATCATATTCTGATGATCATCTACACATTGATAAAAATATATTTTTCGTCAGAATCTAGTAATGAAAATGAAGAATTAAAAAGAGCACCATGCGTTAAAGAATCACTTGTTCAATGGGCATTAAAGCACAATATTTGTCAAAACAGCTTAACCGATCTATTGAAAATTTTGTCTCTGTATCATGCTTTACCTAAAGATGCTAGAACATTATTACAAACAAAACCATGTTCTGGCATTGGAGAAATGAACGATAATTTTGGTAACAATGGCAATTACTTATATATAGGTATTAAAAACCAGCTTGAAATATTATTGGCAAGTTATCATCCAGCATCTTATACTTCTAAAATAGTTGAAATGCTTATAAACATTGATGGGTTGCCTTTATATAAAAGTTCTGCAAAGAAGTTCTGGCCAATTTTGTTCATTGCTAAAGTAGGACAAATGTTTTCCAAGCCGTTAGTAGTTTCTATCTTTGCTGGTACTAGCAAGCCAGCTTCTGCTGCTGAATTCTTTAAAAGATTTGTTGTCGAATTGTTAACAGTTAAAGAGAATGGCATTAACGTAAATGGATGTCATTTTTCCATAAATATTCATAGTTTTATTTGCGATGCACCAGCTCGTGCTTTTATAAAATGTACTAAAGGACATACAGCATATTACGGTTGTGAAAGATGTGTGCAAAAAGGAAAGTATGTGGAACATAAAATTGTCTTTCCAAAGTTAAATGCCAAGAAGCGCACAGATCAATCGTTTGCTTCTCAGTTACAAAAGCAGCATCATAAACAAGACACAGAGTCACCCTTATTGCCACTTAATGTTGGATTAGTTTCTAATGTACCCCTAGAATACATGCACTTGCTATGTCTTGGTGCTATGCGAAGGTTGCTTATGCACTGGCTACGAGGTAATAGGAACATTAAAATAAGTGCTCAAATTGTAGAAAATATTTCAATTGATTTACAAACTTTAGCAAAACATGTTTGCCTTGAATTTGCACGTAAGCCAAGAAGTCTGAAACATATTGATCGATGGAAGGCAGTAGAGTTTAGACTTTTTCTTTGCTATTTAGGGCCATTAGTGTTGAGAGGACGTCTACAATCACGACTATATCACCACTTCATGTTACTACATGTGGCAGTGTCTATTTTGATAAGTTCTGAGTATTGTAGCACTTATATAGACTATGCTGAGAAACTTTTAAATAAATTTGTCCAAAAGTTACCTGAACTGTATGGTGAAAGTTCCGTAAATTATAGATTGCATAATCTTACACACATATGTGATGGTGTAAGAAAATATGGACCATTAGATAACTTTAGTGCGTTTCCTTTTGAAAATGTCTTAGGAGGACTAAAAAAAATTACTCAGGAATGGAAATTTGCCACTGCAACAAATTTGCAGAAGATTATCTGAAGTAGGTACAACATCTTATACCTTTAATAAACCATGTAGTTATGAGCCTATAGTGTCTAAAGTGCACTATAAAGGTCCTACTTTAGGAATGGAATGCGTTCAATATGAAAAACTTGTGTACTGTGGTTTTACACTAACTCTAGATGCCTGTAACAACTGTGTGCTCTTAGATTCTGGAAAATTATTTGTGGTTAAAAATGTTGTTAAATGTAGGAACAACCGAATTATTTTAATTGGTCATTATTTTAATACACACATGAACTTTTATTTACATCCTTGTCCGTCCAATACTTTTAATGTATTTAAGGTTTCACAGCTATCATCAAAATTAGTTTTCATACAGTTAAATGCAATAAAAACAAAATGTATGGTTCTTCAGAAACAAGATTATTTTGTAGTTTATCCTCTACTTCATGGATCAGCCATTGATCACTAAGATTACTGTTACTTATTATTGCATAAAACAGCACACTGTACTGTTATTACTTATTGATGATTATAAATAGTATAAAAATTGTCTTAAGTTATAGTTATAAAATTGTCATAAGTTATTTTTGTAAATAATTACCAACTAAGGGATTCTTGTTTATGTGTATAAATTGTAAAAAAAAATGTACTTAAGAGGGTTCATAAAGTAAATATAGGCATTCTATTTTTATCTTTAATTTGTTTTTATTGAATTCACCTCCCCAAAACTGATGGAGCCACTACACATAAAGAGGCTATTCTTATTTATTATTTACTAATTTATAACATAGTCAATTGTTTCCTTTACCACTTTTAAAATTTGTATGTTTTTATGTAATAGTTGAAAATGCTGAAGCTCAACTCTCAAAAGAAATATTCTATTGTGTCCTTGTTGGTTACTTAGAACCTTGTGCCAACTTGTTGGTTACTTAGTTCATACGAAGTTTGGTGGCCAAGTCACCTTAAGTCTATGTCACATGTTTGAAAACTCATATCTGACTGTGTGATGCCTAATGAAAGTCTATGGGAGAAATGCCTGTTAGATTGCTGGGAAATTCTAGTAAGCATATGTAATGGTAATCAATAACATAACAACAATAAAAAGCTATTTATTTTTCTATAATCATTTTTTACAATAATATAAATATTTATTATTATTACAAAACCATAATAATTTATAGTAATAATAACAAAAAAAAAAAAAAGATCATATATAAAAATAGTTAATATTATATCATAATTATTATGATATAATATTAACCATTTTTTTATATATAAAATATTTTTTATATATAAAAAAAAACAAAAAAAAAACGTTTATATAAAAATAGTTAATATCATATCCCATGATTAGAGCAAGGGGCCAAAATATTATGGTTTATGCAGTGCAGCATCATGCCGATGTAAAACTGGCTCAAATATATATAAAAACATAGTTTTTTGAATTAGTACCTTCTAAACGCTAGGTAAAGCACCTTAAAATGCTAGGTAGTTTAAAAGGAAATTTCGAGAAATATAGATTTATTCTACGCATGCATCTTTTCAGTAATGTTTTTAGAGACGTGGAACAACGTTTCTGATAAAGCTCTGCAAACTTATTTTCAGAAGGGCTTGTATGACTATATTGAATATAGTATTGAATACAATATTATATTGTATTGAATATAATATTATATTGAAGGGCATAATATGACTAATAATAAGCATATAGACATATAACATACAAAACACAAATAAACAAGTAAACTTGAAAATAAAATTTATAATCATATCATTAGAAAGAAGTTATAAAGTGTTTTCCAAATATTTTTATTACTTTTAAAAAACCTATTATATATTGTGTATAAAAAACCTATTATATGTTTTAGTTTATTTTAAGTTTTACATCCTTTTGTGGTTTGGATGGTTTTCCATAATGTCATTTAAATGACATTATGGAGAAGTTAAGTCCTGATGTTAATCTGGTATGCAGATCAAGACTGCGTACCTTCATTGCAATACTACCACTAGGATGAATATCATCTAGGAGATTACTGTGAAATGCAGAGAAACAAATGCGCTCCATTTGTTTGTTTCCATTTTGTTTGTCAAGGTTTGTGTTGTAGCTGTAGAATTTATAGAGGTGTATAAAAACAATAAGGGCTTATAAGAACCCTACTGACTATACTCATGAGGTGAATACATCAAAAATAAATAAAAGGTTAGCATGACAATGAAAAATATAAAATATAAGTAGTAGTACTGTATTAGATTAGTAATTTATTTAAGCAATTATTATCTATTTAAGCTGGTATTATTTATATATTTTTATTTAACTTTTTTTGTAGATACATTATTAGGAGCAAATGAAAAAGCAGAACAGCTTCTTTACACTTCAAATATAGAAAGTGACGAAAGCAATGAATTTGATATTGCTCCTCTAAAAAAGCGACAAAGAAAACCTGCAAAAAATTTTAATGAGTTTCATGACTGTGAACACATCAATATGTCGCCTTCATTTAAAGAAGCAATTCTCATGAGTAAAATCTTTCGAAAACCAAAGAATCTAAAATCAGGTAGTTCGAAAAGTTTTCAGACAAGCCAGGAAAAACGCAGCATTTCTTCGATTGCGGCAAGTGAAAGCTACGAACCAACATTTATTGCAAGCAGCTCTACTAATGCATGCATTAAGAAGTCTGATTCAATAATTAAAAATACAGCTCCTCAATCAAACAATTTAGAAAAGCCTAAAAGTAGTGAAGACTACATCCCTCTCCCATTACCCATAAATACAATAGATGACCTTTGCAAGTCTTTTTTTGGTAATAATTTGTGTATTTTTTTACTATTTTATTATAGTTTTATTGTATATTGTTTATATTTATTTTTATGGCATAATATTAAAAAAGCAATTTAGAAATCAATCAATATGAAATTAGAATTATATTTACCATATTATATTCATGATATCAATTTTACATTTACAGCTTTTCAAGGAAAGTGTCTGCGCTTGATTTCCAGCATGCAATATGAAATCAAGCAGGTTAACCAAAGACTGAACTCTATGGAGCAACGAATGATAACTATTGCGTTATCATCTTCAAGTACTACTAGATCATCAGCAGCTGGTCAAACAATGCCAATTATAAGATGGGAAATTCCTATTGAAACAAATGATGATTTGCTGGCCACAGAGCAGCTATTGTCTGACAAAGACAAAATGAATTCTCTTGTAAGTTATTTATTCTCATATATTCACATATAATATACATTAACATGAACACAGTTTTGTAATCATACAATTAGTATTTGCTTTGAGGTAAGCTAAAGTTATTGTGGAATATAATCTAGTAAAATTTAGTAAAATGTTTTATATAATCAATCTATTCGTGCATATTCTCTATTAGATTCTCAGATTGGTATTACGATTACAATTGGTATTATTTGGTATTGGTATTACGCCGGCCCATCCTGACCGACCATCAACTATGAGATCTCATAGTGGCATGGTCGGTCGGGATGGGCCGGCGGCCCGGATGGTCGGTCGGGTGGTCGGTAAAGAATTTGTAAATCTTTCGTATTAGCAAGGATAATAAGAATAAAACCGGTTTTCAACCAATAGGAAAAAGGATTAACGTAATCTAGAATATCAAAGCTAGGTTTCACAAACAACGCCTCATAACACGCTCCGCACAACTAGCAATAGAACGAAATTCTACAACTTTTATAAAATGCCTAATACAAAAGTAGTAAAAAAATCAAACAAAAGAAAAGAAATACAAAAAGAAGTAATGGAAGCAAAGCTAAAACAAATCAAACAACTAAAAGAACTACTAGAAGACTGCCATAACCAACAACAAGCGTATGAAATATTAATGCAGTTATCATACACAGTTGACGATCTGAAAGAAGGTATGGAATATGCTAAACAAGCAGCTGGTCTTAAACCTTTAACGGATTCAGAGTTAGATAATTTATTAGCGGATGATATGAACCAATTTACATCAGCAATGGCAGAAAATGAACGAATAGAACCTCCGCATAAAAAACAAAAAAACATAATAGAAATATCAGATTCCGAAAATGAAGAGGAAACAACAAATGAAACTGAAACAAAATTAGCAACAGAACTACAAAAAATGATGGATGCAACTTCTATAGAACTAGATAAAACAGTAAGTAATATTAAACTATAATAACTGTTATACATTTATTTAACTCCCTCATAGGAACTTTTTATTTTTAACCCAGGATAGGAACGAGGATTTGATCTCATCCACGCCACCACCGTCGGTAAGCCCTCCGATGCTATATGATATGATTACACCACCAATACATCGTCCTGCATACCACTCAAGCAAAAAACGCATATCAAATGCGAATATGCAGATGGAAAAGCAAGTAAATTTGACGGAAAGGAACATACACACTATTTCCTGACCTTACCGGTTATCAATACCTCCGACAGAAACTTTGATAACCAATCACTTAACATCAGACGAAGAGCTTTCAAGGCAAGAAGATATGGGTGTAAAGGATGTAATACAATCAACACCAGAAGATATGGAAGTAACTGTGAGTCCTGTAAATTTTATATTGAAATTAAACATGTTAATGACCACAATTACTACCTTAACGTCATTAAATATTTTGAAAAAATTGTATAAGCATATAAATAATCATTTAGTAACAAAAGAAGAAGCACCATTACCTATAAACATAATTCGCACTGAAAGTCAAGCCAGAGAGCTATTCATTGAGTATTTAATTACTCACAAAATAATGAATAGCAGGCAATATGACTTAACATTAAAAGAATGCAAAGAACTAAGACTCCTAGAATTAAATATGGCTTCAGGAGAATTAGAATCTTGTAAAAAAACTGTATTCAGACAAAATTATTTACAATATGGTGATAGTAATGTAATATTAAGTAGAATTGTAGAATGTAATGATAAAAGTAGACTTGGCGCAGTCATATATATTTTGCGCAATGTAGCAATTCAAATTTCACTTACTGTAGACCGAATAATAACACTATTAGCACAACTTTTATATAACGAAAATTTAAAAAAAAAGGGATTGATTTTATGCGGAACATCAGATGGTGGAAAATCATTCTTTGCTAACCTACTTTATGCAGGTTTTTTACCTCATGAAATAGGTTACTGGAATTGTCCTATGAGCGCAAATCCATCGCCTTTCCTTCTACAATCGCTAATAAATTTATAGTTTACAGATGTGATGAGTTTATCTTTGAACATGCTGGAGTTGTACAATTAATGAAACAATTGTTAGAAGGTGCGCCCACCTTAACAATCGATATAAAATTTCTTTTTTTTCTCTTAGCAGGTAATGGAATTCAATGGCATTTATTCTTATCGCGTCAATTTGCTTCAACTGGATTCTTAGTTTGTTAGCTTGAGTGTCTTTTAAAACTTTTGTCAAATAAGTTGAAAAATTCTTTCATTGATTATATTCTACAATTCACTTTAAAACAAGATAAAAATTTTTTTATTATAAAAATAATTCTTTAAAACTATTGACTTTCTTTTAATACTTCAAGTTAACCCCCCGTGAATTCATTTTCATTATGTTTGTCATATAAAAAGGAGTGCTTCAGAATAGTTTTTCTGCTTCTTCATTTATCTTTATATCATGGCTCTTCGAAGACCAACAATAGACGCTTTTGACTCACTTTCTTTGACAGAAATAGGAGCAAAATTCAAATACGATATCGAAGCTACAATTCACTGGTGCAGAACTTATGGTTCACTCGCTGAAAGTATGAATTGCAGTGTATGTAACGTGCCCTGCACACAGCAAACAAAGAATGGGTCAGTTGATCAAGTTATTTGGAGATGTCCAGTCAAGCGGTGCAAAAGAACCTTCAACATTAGAAAAGGCAGCTTCTTTGAGAAATCTCACCTACAATTGTGGCAAATATTGGGCTTAACTTAGGCTTGGAGTAGAAGTGCAGGTAAGAGCCGGGGATTATCAATAAGTGATTTAAGGCAAGAGTTAAATATCGGAAACGACAGCACCATTGTTCATTGGAATCAATTTTGCAGAGACATTTGCGTCTCATATTTCCTCAATAACCCTGATCCAATAGGCGGTCCAGGGTGTATTGTTGAAATAGATGAATCTGTTTTTTGTCGAAGAAAATATCAAGTTGGTAGAATAATCCCGCAGCAGTGGATATTTGGTGGGTATGAACCTGCAACGAAGAAAGGCTTTTTGGTTCCTGTCCAGAACCGCGATGCTGCAACATTAATTCCTATCATACATCAATGGACACTTCCTGGCTCTATTGTCTGCAGTGATATGTGGAGAGCATATAATGATTTGCAAGCTCCTGCATATTTACATGGTACCGTTAACCACACCCTCAACTTTGTAGATCCACAGACAGATGTAACAACAAATCACGTGGAAGCTATGTGGTGTCGAGCAAAAGCAAAATTCAAATCAATAATGGGGCCAACTAATCGCGAAATGGTAGCTGATTATTTATCCGAGTTTATGTGGATGCAGAGATTTTCCGAACATCGGTTTTTTCACTTTTGGGATGAAGTTTTAACAGCATATCCTGTTTGATATCCTGTGTGCATCAAACGTAACATACATTATAATTCATAACTAAGGTTGTGTAAATCAAAAAACGGCTATTTTCATAGCCACACAAAATTATTAAGAACATTTTTTGCAAAGAACATTAAGAAAGCCCTTTTTTATTACTCTATGAAAGTTTGTCTTTCCAATTAATTTTTTTCTTTAATAACAAAAAAAAAAAAAATAATCGAAAAAATAATCGTAAATTCTTTTATAAAACTAAATTTCATAAGAAGGAATCGCAATTTCGCAAGAGCGACACGTTTTATAACTTTATAACTCGATCGTCTGCCTGATAGCTCTGGAAAGAACTTACGCGTCTATATTAGCCATTCAAGACAATTTTTTTATAATTTAAATAAACATATACAAACATTCTTACGTCGCGAAAATAAAAATAAAAAACGTCATAAAATATGCGAAGGAATAAAGATATATATATATAAATAATTTCTGTATACAAATCCTTAGAATCTATTCTTCAAGAAAACATAAATAAATACTTGTTATAAAAAAAGGAAAGACTAAACTTGCAATTTTTACCTGGACACTTAAAAAAAACTTTTTTTTTTTAAAAAAAATTAACCTTGAAGTTTTGAAACGCTAAGAACTAAAAATTTATGTATAAAAGTTAAAAAGTGTCCACATTCCATTAGATTCCTCATCCCTTTTTTAACATATACAGAAAATTTTATAAAAATTGGATGTGTTTTGGTATTAAGGAATCCTAACCTCCAAAAGCTTCGTTTTAAAAAAACGTTCCCGCTTCAAGCTTTTTTCTTAAAAGTGGTCTTAAGATATGGATAAAATTTAAATGAAGCCATATAATCCATAGTACTTTTTATACTTGGCTGTAAAGAGGTTGAGTAACACTAACTGATTCAAAAAACCTCAAGGTGTTTGCTTAAGCATACAAAAAGATATAAGAGAGTAAAGTTCATGAAAATTTCGTGTTTTTTGTCAAACGTCAGATGTTTTTCGTTGAGCCGTGGAATCGATATCTATAATATAATTACTACAGAAATGCTTAATGTTTAACGTCGTTTCGTCATTAGTTCCTAGGCTTTGAATTAGTTACTAGGCTTTTGAAGAGCGCGTTCTTCAAATGCACGCGGGCATTGGAGAAAGATCTTTTGAGCGAGTTAAAACTTTTTTCCTTTTGAAATTTAATTATTAGTTTAGATATATTACATAAAGAATCATCTTAATCAATTATATATCATATTATAATTGAAGTAAGTATATGAAATAGTTATATACACATTTTTATCAGATAAAGTAGAAAGAATTAAAATTTTTATTAGATAAAGTAGAAAGGATTTAAAGTAGAAAGGATTTTAATTTTTTAAATCGTTCAGATTTTGTTTGGTTTAGTTTTTCTTTTAGCAGTTTTATTTTTATTATTTTATTATTTAGAAAGAAAATAGGGGTATGGATGTTATTTAAAGTTATACTAATGCTATTTCCATAAAAGGGTTATTAATACTTTGAAATTTCTGTGATGCTATTAACTATTTTTGTTCTTTTTTAGAAAATTTAGAAAAATAAATTAAACTTTTGTGCCAACACTGACATGGCATGTCACATGTTATTGTATGTAAAGGTTAAATTTTGTTAAGAGGATTACAGTTCTTATGAAGAAAAAAAAGAAGGTAAAAAGTATTGTTTGTAAATATATATTTTGTATCTTTTTAAATTTTCTCGCATCATTTTTAAAATTTTTGTTTGCACACGTTTATTGTTTGCATATATGCTTTTTTGATATGTATGTGTATGTGGTAATTCATAAATTATTTTGTAAAAGCTAACATGAAATAATAGTATTTTGCAACAACTACTCTGGTAAATCACTACAGCTTTTCTCTATAATGTACACTAATTTTCATTTTTGTATGTAATATTTTTCTTATTTACTTACTTATTCATTACATTTTTTATTTTAGATTTATCAGATGATGTATTTATGTGGAATAGAAGAACGTAATATTGTAAAGTTTTGTGAATTTTTTTAAAACGTTTACTAATTATTTTATCTATTGTTAAAAATAATTAATTGGTATTTTAATTCACTGAACTCTTTGCTTTAAAATTTTCTATGAGCCAAAACAATGTTTAGCTGTATAAATGCAATTTATTTATATCTCAATATCTGTTTATACTTTGGCTCCTTGAAGCATTTTTTATTTTGCTTTTTAATTAAAATATTTTAAATCTATTGTAATGTCTTATAAATTAAACTAAAGTGTACTAAAAGCCAACATGTAATAACTTTATAAAACAACACCGACAAGCTGCATCATGACAGTTTAAGTATTAAGTATAACAACAAGTCACCAAAACTCAGGTATATCATTTCCAGTTTTTTTGTTTTTTTTTTGGTTTTTTCTTTCTATGTCTACTTATGATACAATTTTTTATTTAGGCTTATCGTATGACGAATTAATACAATATAAAAGATCAAAGTTTACATTGTTTTAAATTTGTTTTACAAATGTTTGATTGTAAAATAACTTTTTTTTGTTTGAAACGTATTTGTACTCAAATGCTTAATTATTTATAATAAATTTGTTAAATTGTGTACATTTAATGTTTTAAAGGCTATCATCTTTTATAAACACATGTAACAAGTGTATACCAAATAATAAATAACTCATGTATAAATTACTTTCGTTTTACATTAATTTGATTAATAAAAATTCAACAATATTTTAGCTTTACTTTTTCGTCTATTTAAAGCATGTTAACACGTTGTTATTTTGTGATCAGTAACTAAAAATGTAATGTTGAAATAAGTAATGTAGACGCATATTGCTTTGCTTTACATTGATAACACTTATATAAATTGTAAATTACTATGTTAAATAATTGGTAAATTATTATACCTCTGCATAGTTTGATTTTATTTTTACAGATGGTTTGATTTTTTCAATTTAAAGGCGTTTTTCTAAAAGGGTATTAGTTAAGGTTTCGCAACTTTAAATTGTGGAAAACAGCCACTAAAAATTAACAGACCGACCATAACCCGTATTACGGGTTGCTTATTGCTAGTTTATATTAAACCAGAAAAAATTCCTTATAGTAAAAACCAGGCTGGCAATGTTTTGCGGTTAAAAACAATATCAACCGTAAAGTTAGTGAATTCAAGATGGCGAATATTAGCGATTATTAGCGATTTGTGGTATGTTTTTGTACTTTCAACATCAGATTAGTGCACTTTCCGATTTTGAGACCCATGTTTTTATACGATTCCTAATCAGCATAAAATTCTCTGTCAGAATCAATCATAAAATTAGGGGGGTGGGGGGGGGGAGAAAGTGGAATAGCGCCATGTATGTATGTTTGTATGTATGTATTTATGTATTTATGTATGTATGTATGTATGTATGTATGTATGTATGTATGTATGTATGTATGTATGTATGTATGTATGTATGTATGTATGTATGTATGTATGTATGTATGTATGTATGTATGTATGTACTTCCAGCATATGCCAAGTATATTACACAGAAAATGAATCATAAAAATTAGAAAAGATTAAGTGAAACATTAAATTCATTTTCAAGTAAAAACCAAAAACAAAAAGATAAACATAGCAACAAGACAACTGGTTTAACATATTTTTATGTAAAACTTTCAAACTAGAAAATGATTTTTGTTTTGCTTGAAGCAGCTGCAAAATATTTAAAAATCTAAAACTTCATGTCAAATAAAAAGTAAATTTGATCAAATGGTTTCACCCGACAAAAAAAATCTTAATTACTCTTATTGAAATTATTGCTCAAAGTGCCGTTAACGATGATTGCTTCTTTTAGTCGTGTTAAGGACGACGCCGGAAGGTTATAAAAAACGTCGGATTTTCTAATCGTACCACAAATCATTAATTGTAAAATTGTAAAATAAAAATTATGGAAGTGTACAAAACAGAACATTACTGGAAAAGATGTGCGTAGAGATCATTTTGTTTATTTTTTAAGATATTCTCCTCTTTCAGAAAAGACAAAATCTGTCATAACCCATAACGTCGTAAAAAATTAATATTTTAATTTTTAACAGCTTTTGCCTGGTAACGTTCGTTTTAGTGAATTGTTTGCCAAAAAAAGTTATGCTCATAAGAAAAGTTTAGTGGTGCAACCAAACACTCATATAAGCGAGACATGCCTTAAATCACCCGAGTTGCAAAAGACAGCATTTTCGAAGTATTTTTAATATAAAATCAAAACATTATTTAATGGATGATTTATGCCCACAGAAACGTGATTTTGATATCCCTAATCATAATATTTCTATTTGCATTTATTATGTAGTGTGAATGAGAGATTAAAGTAACGTGAAACGAAACTATCTACAAAGTGTGTTCCGAATTAAACTTAATTGTTTTTTGTGAACTTTTTGATTTAAAAATAGCTGTGCAGAATATGCAAACATAGTGAAAATTACTTGTTAATATAATATTTAATAATAAAATGAATGCTTAACTGAGGAAAGAAAATTCAACAAGCATTTATAAGTCTTTACTTTGAAATATAGTTGAAAATGTATTTTTTATTTCATAGATTAGCCCTTTATTTCATTGATTAGCCTTTTATCAATTCCAAGTTAGAAACTTTAAAAATAACACTTAGCAAAATTGAAATATCTTCTCTCAACCCTCGTATGTGCATGATTTTTTTGGTTTTTATTATTTATAAGGGGCTTCTAAACAGTAAATCATTAACAGAAGTTGCACACACGAGGGTTGGAAATTGGGGCGAAAGCAAACACCAAGGGTGGTATACCTCTTTATTTATTGAGCTGAAAATATGTAGAAGTGTTGTTAATATGATTGGTATTTGTCCTGATTGCACCTCAAAAATTACTTTAAAACTTATAAATGAAAAACACCAAAGATTTGCTAACAATATGTGTTTAATATGTTATAAATGTAATTTGACAAATGATTTTTATACTTCATCGTTTATTTCAAAAAATAGTAATATAAAACTTCGAGGAAAAAAAAATTTGATGTTAATACTACTGCTTTTCGTGAAATTGGTCATGGTTTCGAAGCCATTAAAAAGTTTTCAACTCTTTTGAATATGCCCTGATTAATGTCAAAAAACTCCTACTGTTATATTAATAAATCTGTTTATCAAGCATATGCAGACTGAGCTAATAAAAGCATGAAAAAGTAGCTAAGGAAGTGAGACAAATTACAAAGCCTGATTAGAATACAGCTGAACTACTTGAAAGTGGTATAGCAATTGATGGAATCATGGAAAAAAGAGGGTATAATTCTTTGAATGGATTAGTTACTGGCATGGCTCGTGAAAATTATAAGGTTTTGGATGTTCAGGTTTTTTTCAAATTTTGTTTTGGTTGTTCAAAGTGGGAAGAAAATTTTGGATAAGATTAATTCAATTAATTGGAAAGCAGAACGTATATGCCAAATTAGTCATATGACATCATCAGGGTCAATGGAATCTCAAGGCACAGTTAACTTCGATATAAGTTCGATTGAAAAATATAATTTGAGATATTTGCACTTATTTTGCACTATTGGAGATGGTAATATAGATTCCTTTAAAAGAGTGTTATATTCAAAACCATATGGTGAAATTGCACCCAAAAAATTGTAATGTATAGGACAGGTACAAAAGAGACTTGGAACAAGATTGAGAAAGCTTCGCGGTGATATTAAATCTGTAAGACTTGCTGATGGAAAAAATATAAGAAGAAAGAGAAGATTAACTGAAAGACTCATTAACAAAGTGCAAAACTATTTTGGAATGGCAATCAGACACAATCATTAGTTCATTGGTAAAATTATAGGTCTTTCAATTATAACTATTTTTCTGAATCTGTTATTTGAAATATAACTAATTTTAAACTGCATTTTGAGACATATTAAAATAAAAATTTTGTTTAGCAGTGTGCTTGTTAGAGTACAGTTTTTGTGTCACTTAAATAATTTTCTGTGATTTTCATATTGCCTTAAAGTTTGTTTCTAAAGCTTTTAAATGGGAAATAGTAAGAATCTGTTACGAGGAAAGAAACGTCATATATTGTTTTATATAAAGAAAACAACTCAGTTTCTGAAAAGGATAACACTTCTAAATTCAATGGCCGTAGAGGAGCTAGAATTAAATCCAGATTGCAATCAGGTTTTTGCTGATTATGAGAACTATAACATGACCATAAACTTTACACTCTTGAAGTTATTTTTAAATGACTGTTTCTGTTCTCCAGAGTGTAGATCAAATGATTTTAGTTTGGTTGACCAGCTTTCATCTAAAATGGGATGTGTGCATAAGTTAAGTTTGACTTGTAATGTATGCAAATATAGTAAAGAAATGTATACATACAATGAATGTGTTAATATTCATTGAGTTCAAGGTCGAACAAAATTTGAAACAAAAGTTAGAGATGTGGCTGCTTTTCGAGAAGTTGCCAGGGGACACGAATCATTAGTTAATGTTTCACGCTATATGAATGTTTACAATTCAGCGCAAAACTTATAATTCCATTTCAGAATCTTTACATGAAGCTTATGAAAAAGCTGCAGAACAAAGTACGCGAAAAGCTACTTATCAGATAAAAGAAAATTTATTTTAAAAGCTTATTAACCCATATCCATTATGTTGTGTTTCAGTAGATGGAAAATGGCAGAAACGTGGATTTATCTCGATGAACGTAATTGTCACAGCAATAAACGCAGGAAAATGTATCGACATTCATGTCTTGTCAAAATATTGCGAAAAATGCACAACTTGTAATGCATTGAAAATTAATATTAACTTTAATTATGGTAAAAAAAGACATGATCACTTATCAAGTGGAAAATATTCTATAAATCAGAAAAATCTTCTTGCTCAATGGAAGCAATAGGTGCTATCGAAATATTTCCATGTTCAATTAAAAAGCATGGTTTAACTTATAATCAATATCTTATAGATGGCGACACCTCATCGTATAAGGAGGTAGTTAAAACCATATGAGAAGTACGGTATCATTCCAGAAAAGTTGGAGTGTGTAGGTCATGTCCAGAAACGTCTTGGGACAAGACTAAGAAATCTGGTCAAAGAATATAAAGGAACATTGACAACATTATCAGGAAAAGGGAAATTAACCAAAAAACACATTAATTCAATGCAAAATAACTATGGAATGGCCATACGTAGCAATAAAAATGTATATACGGTATGAGAAAGTCTATTTTGACAATAATATGACATTGCACTGAGTTTGATAATAAATGCCACCAACAATTTTGCCCAATAGGTAGTGCGAGTTGGTGCACCTACAAAAAATTGACATATAGACCAAATATAAATCTCCCAATGTGGATCCACCCAATACTTCACCCTGCTTATGTGGAATTGTCATCTTAGGAGGTGTTAAAAAAGTGTTTTCATGGTCAAACTCAAAATTCAAATGAGACGCTGAATCATATAATTTGGAACAAACGTCCAAAAAATATTTATGTCAGTAGAACCATATAAGAACTCGTGATTACTCAGCAATATTGGAATTTAATGAAGGATCTTATGTAGTAGACGCAGAAAAACAAGAGCAACTAAAAAAGGATTTATTGATAATGAAGACCAAGCAGATGTAACACACAGCTATTCTGCAGGAGCTTTTTAAGATAATTTTTAAAATAGTTTTTATGACACTTTGAATTTGTCTAAAAGGCAAAACAAAATCGAAAAAATTAACAACTTATGATAAAATGTTCACACAAATGAATTAAAATCGGGCGCTACTCGACTTTCTCCCCCCCCCCCTAATTTTATGATTGATTCTGATAGCGAATTTTATGCTGATTAAGAATCGTATAAAAACATGGGTCTCAAAATCAATGGAAAGTGCTCTAATCTGAAGTTGAAAGTACAAAAATATACGACAAATCCCTAATATTCCCCATCTTGAATAAACTAACTTTACGGTTGGTTTTATTTTCAAAAGCAAAAAATGCCAGCCCGGTTTTTATAAGAAAAATTTTTTTTTTTGGTTTAATATAAACGGCTAAGATCCTTCGAGTATACACATTTTCTTTTTTTTTTTTAAATAAGAAACTTGTTTTATAAAAAAGTAGTACTTTAAGCCCCCAAAATCTTAAGAAACTATTAGTACTTAAAAACTTTTCGATAAGAAACTTATTTTATTAACATTCGAGGAACATTTCCTAATTTGTGCTCTGTTCAGGCACAAACCTTAGGATTACATGACAGTGATGGGATTCAAGCTATTTTAACTGACAATAAAACTTGATAACATCTTTTCAAAGTTCATTTTATACACTTTTTCTCACTTTCCATAATTATACAACTTTTAGTACTTTTTAGCATTAGAGTTGAAAAAAAGTACTCTTGAAATAAGAGACTTTCTAGTACAAGCTCAATTGCTTCGTTTCTTATGTGTAATCGGACTGAAAAACTAGCTCTAAAGCGTTTTACTCTTGTGACATGATTCCTTTTTGTAAATTTTAAATTTATAAGAGAATTTACGACAATTCTCAGGTAATATTAAATCTTTAATAATAAATAAAGAGTAATTTAAGAGACAAACTTTCTTTGAAAAACAAGAATAGAAATCCTTGTTCATGTTCTTTGCAATCCATGTTCTTTGCAAAAATGTTTTTAGTGAATGTAAGTGGCTATGAAAATAGCCGTTTTTTCGATTTACGCAGTCCTCGGCATGAATTATAATGTTAGTAACGTTTAATGCACACAGTAAGCTTTCGAGGAAGTCAAACAGGATACGCTGTCACAACTTGATCCAAAAAATGAAAAAACCGATGTTCGGGGAATCTCTGCATCCACATATATTCAGACAAATAGTCAGCTATCATTTCACGGTTAGTTGGTCCCATCATTGATTTGAATTTTGCTTTCGCTCGACACCACAGCTTCTACATGATTTGTTGTTACGCCAGTCTGAGGTTCTACAAAGTTTAGAGTGTGGTTGACAGTACCATGTAAATATGCAGGAGCTTGCAAATTATTATAAGCTGCCCACATATCACTCCAGACAATAGAGCCAGGAAGTATCCATTGATGTATGATTGGAATCAATGTTGCAGAGTCGCGATTTTGGACGGAAATTAAAAAGCCTTTTTTAGTAGCAGGTTCATACCCACCAAATATCCACTGCTGCGGGATAACTCTACCAACGTGATACTTCCTTCGACAGAAAACAGATTCGTCTATTTCAACAATGCACCCTGGACCACCTATTGGATCAGGGTTATTGATGAAATATGAGACAAAAATAACTCTGCAAAATTGATTCCAATCATCAATGGTATCATCGCTTCCTATGTTAAGCTCTTGTCTTATATCGCTAATTGATAAACCCCGACTCTTACCTGCACTTCTACTCCAAACGTAACTTAATCCTATTATTTGCCAAAGATGTAGGTGGGATTTCTCAAAAAAGCTGCCTTTTCTAATGCTGAATGTTCTTTTGCACCGCTTAACTGGACATCTCCAAATGAACTGATCGATTGATCCATTCTTCACTTGCTGTGTGCAGGCCACGTTACATACACTATAATTCATACTTTCGGCGAGTAAACCATAAGTTCTGCACCAGTGGATTGTTGCTTCAATGTTGTATTTGAATTTTGCTCCAATTTCTGTTAAGGAAATAGAGTCAAATTCGTTTATTGTTGGTCTTCGAAGGGCCATAATATTTAGATAATTGAACTTACTGGAAAGTAAGTACTGAAACATTCCTTTTTATATGACAGTTGCAATGAAAATAAATTTTCACGGGGGGTTAACTTAAAGTATTGGAAAAAAAATCAACAGTTTGAAATATATATGTATTTTTAATACAAAAAATTTAGTGATGTTAAATTTATTTTAGTATATAAACAATAAAAGATTTTTCAACATAGTTGATAAAAATTTTAAAAGATTTTCTAGACAACAAAGAAATGATCCCGGCTAAACCAAATTTGTGTGCTAAATTTAAATGTCAATGAATTCTCAAAACGTTCCATAATTGGAAGTTTTTGTTATAGAATATAAAAACCAGGTTGTTAGTACTATAAAAAGATAACTTTTAAAACAAAAAAAGTAACTTTTCAAGATGGCGAATATTAGGGATTTGTCGTATATTTTTGTACTTTCAACTTCAGATTAGAGCACTTTCCATTGATTTTGAGACCCATGTTTTTATACGATTCTTAATCAGCATAAAATACTCTATCAGAATCAATCATAAAATTAGGGGGGGGGGGGGGGGGGAGAAAGTCGAGTAGCGCCTTAATATCGAGTATTACCTTCATAAAATCAATTTTTTTTCGCTCATTCTCTAGCACAATATTCATAAAGAAGAATTGATAAATTTTATAAAAAATGTATTAAGTTTTCTCGAGTTGTTAGGTGTGAGGTATGCTGTAATTTTCCATCGAAATGAACTTAATTTTGTTCATTATGGATAGAAAATTAAACAAGATCTTTATTTTTTTTATAACTTTTTTTATCAGTTGCTGTAAATAATAGTTTCTTTGTAATTACGAGCAAGTAATTTCACTTCTTCAATAGAGTTTTTCTTGATGCACCATTTTAAAGTGGTGTTAATGTAATGCATGAGAAAAAAAACCCGAAAAAACAACCCGAATTTTAAACTTAGCTAGACTGTCTAACAAAAATGTTCAAAAATTTGACTTATTTGCAAATATCATCTATAAAAATCACCTTAAAACTTCTTATCATATTGATGTAAACTAGCAAATCATTTATTTAGGATTTCTTAATTCTATTTGTATTGTTAAATTTATTTTTACAAATTAAGAAGTAGTTTTTCAAGATTGTTTAAAAAATGTGCAAAGTTAACTCGGGGTCTGGGTAACTTTGCACAACTTTAAATAGATTAGAATAGCTTTATGATACTTATGGGATTGGTGCAAAGTGACCTCTTTTTTCATACTTTCTGAAAGAAATATAATTCAAAGAGTAGTTTAACAACAACAACAACAAAAAAAAGCAAAGATTAATTTTTAGCAATATTATGCTTACTAAAGAATATAACATGCTGAGATTAAAGAAATCTGAACACAACCTCATTAAAAAAACAAAAAAGCTCATTTGTATCTTGGTAAACTTAAATAATTAAAGACTACTTTTACATAAACAAAAATAATTAAAGATTTCCAATTTTTGAATAACAAATTTAAATTGACAAAACACACTTCAAAAGTCCTATTGAAAGCCTAATTCTGGTACTGAATAGTTTCCTAGTTTGGCTTAGATTTTCCTCTTTGCAATTTTCTTTGAGGCAAAATCACACCCCTCGTTAAATTTTTCTAGATCTTCAATGCTAACACTTTTGCATGCAGGAACAGAAAGTTTCTTTTTTCGTTTAATAGTTCTCTACAGATTCCAAAGATTTAAAAATGTCTTCTAAGAAAATCTGAAATCTGTCTTATAGAAATTCTTTATCATAAGATTCTTTTTCTCTAAATTTTGTAAGAAGTTCATTGACATTCACTGGATAGACACTGCACTTTCTAAAACCTGATTGTAAGTAACGAGCCTGATTTGCCTCTACAGCAGATATTAACTTATCTAAAAGTTCTGGGAAATGTTGTTTTTCAAGCCAAGAGGTGAATCTCCATAATCTGTGATAATTTTACGCCAAGCTGTTTTCAAAGGTTTAAAGAAAGCTACATCTAGGGATTGAGTTACATGTGTACTATTTTGTGGTAGACAAACAAACTTTATTTCATTTTCTTCACAGGCTTCAATAACACTTGGAGAGACGTAAGAAGATAGGTTAACGCCTAAGAGTACTTTAACTCCTAATTTTTTTTCAAAGAAGGTAAAACTACCAAAACTATTGATATAATTCTGATCTGCTGCACAGATACAAGTTGTAAGGCACAATTTTTGAATTTCTTCTACTATGTTTACTCAAAACGACTCGTGTTGCGAGAAATCGCGTTTATTAAACTATTTTATATGAGTTTCGTATTGACACTATAACAAACCGTCGGATTCTAAAGTGATTTGCATTTGTAGTTCAAATTTTTAGTTGTTAGAGAGTAAAGCATCTTTGACATATTGTTGTGCAAAGTTACCAACAATTGTGCAAAGTTACCAATAATTGTGCAAAGTTAGTCACTTTTACGGTACTTTTAATGATATGAATTTGACGGTAAAGTGACATTTGTATGTACGCACTAACCTGTTCAATGCAAAGTTAACTGGTTGTAAATACATATATAATTACTTTTAGATCGCCTTATCATACTTCAGGCGCTTCTCGACTATTTGCGCTATTCGACTTTCCCCCCCCCCCTCCCCCTAATTTTAAGATTAATTCTGATAGAAAATTTTATTCTGATAAAGAATCGTATAAAAACATCCCATGTAACATTTTAACATTGGGCCACTGCTGGCCCAACGCTGACATATACAGTGGCCCAGTGCTGGCTACCGGCATTGGTCCTGTATCGTTTTGATTATCGGCCCAACGCCGGGCCAGAAACGGCAAAAAGCACTAAGCTTGCGCTGGGTCGACAGTAAAACTAGCATTGGGCCAATAGCAACATTTGCAGAAGGCCGGTAGTAAAACTTGTATTACGTCTATATTAAAACATGCGTTGGGCTGATGGTCAAACTGCCATATGCCAGTTTGGAATATTCCGCTGGTACAAAACTTGGGCCGATAGAAAAAAATTCTTTTTAATTTTTTAGTTTTAAAATTCATCAAACCAAGTAACTCTTGCGAAATTTAGTAGTATGATATAGAAAAAAAATTAACAAATAAAATTAATAAATTTAATAAAACTGACTTACAAAACTTAATTACAAAATTAAATAATATTAATTTAACAATATAGTATTTTCAAGGTAATAAAACATTAGTAGTCTGTTTAGTTTTTGATTTTTCATATCGTCGTTGACGGCCACTATCTCTATCTACAGCTTGTCGTAGCCAGTTTTGAATATTTTTATTGATAGATGCATCTTTTGCATTATTCGAAGTTGGGCTTTGGCGGACGGCATCTGAGTGAAAGCCAAATTTAACAAAATATAAATTCGGGTAACATGTAATGTAAAGTACCATGTAACAAGTTCTGTTCATAACAATTACTTGCAAAAAAACAATGGTTTTACATGAATGACATAAACTTTGACCGATAAAAACAGATTCAGTCATGACAATTTAAATAAGAAAAGTACATACCTTCAACCACCGATTTAAAACGCAACTTTCCAAAACCATGCTTTCCGCAAACACCTTTCCAATTGACAAGACAAGCAAGCTTTGTTGTAATGAGACGTTTCATAATTCGTCTTGTCACGTCAGCCTCATCACTGCCGCCTACTTTGGAAAGTAGTTTAACCTAAAATTTATTAACCGAATTCAAAGCTTATTAAATTGTCACATATTTTTGATTGTCAAAATTGATTCTTTAACAAAATAAAAAAAAAAAGAAAATCTAGGGTGTGTCAACCTATTAACCATAAAGTAATTTTAAAATATAAAATAATTATATAATATGATTATAAATTGAGTAATTTAAATCATACATTAACTTAAACTTTTAAATCATACCAAATTGCTGTACGTACCACAATCGCTACATAACTCATCTAGCTGCATTAACTGATCAACAGTCTCCAAGGGCAATTGTAAATTATTTGGAAGTGGTAGTGTTACATTACCACTTTCCATATTTTGTTAAGCAAATTGGTGCATTTGATTGCTTATAATGACATCATTTTGAGCTTTTATTTGCTCCAACGTTACAAAAATTTGTGAGAGAGCTAAAGAACATAAACTTGAAATTAACCCACAAAAAGTACAAAAAGTAACTTAATCATAAAGATATATGTACCTTTTAAATACGGATTTTCTTTTGATAAAGTATTGTTGACATTTTCACACTGTGTTGGTAAATTTTGGTTTGAAGTCGCTGAGTTTTCCAAATAAAACAAGATATAAATTAAAAAATACAATTTTGATAATTTCTATATATATAATATAAAAATCTACGTAACTCAACATTATAAAAAATCAATTAAAAATAAACATCTATACCTAATGCCATTATCAGTGCCGTGGCGTGGTACATTTGGGCCCCCCCCAAATCATTTTTTTGGGCCCTATTTTTGTGGCATCACATTACAGGATATATATGCGTCACATTTTTTCTAAAGGCTAAAAACATCAAAAATAAGACATATAAGTATAGACAAACGTATATGTACGGATAATTATCAGAATAATGTTTGTTATATTATATTGGTAATACTTCAAAACCTGTAATAAATCACATATTCACAATTGTCACAGAAATGACTTGTGGCGAACTTTCATACTTGCAAATTTGTTGATTATCTCCTCATAATTTAATTTTCTTGCCACATCGTTCTCAATTGACAGCATCGCCAGAGAAGACAAGCGGTCATCAACCATTGTTGACCTATAAAAAGTGAAAAGAAATGCATAGAGCTACATCTATTATGTATAAAGTAGCAAGATTAAATATACTGACCTATGAAAAGTCTTAATCAATTTTAGCTTGCTGAAGCTACGTTCAGCACTTGCGACAGTTACTGGTGAGGTAAGGATTATGCGTAACACAATGGCAAGATTTGGATAAGTTTCTTGCAGCTCTTCTTTATAAATGTAATTAAGAAAATCATGTGCAGATTTCATGTGAGTACTTTCTTTCTCCTGTACCACTATGACAAATCGTTTTAATTCCATTTCCAGATCATCCGAATCTATATCGCCAAGCTTTGCTTGCAAATTTTTGCAATATAAAGACAAAGAATTTTCTTTACAGATTTGAATAAGATTCTCAGAACGGTATAGGAAGTCATAGAGCTCTGTGATACTACTGACTTGTTCAAAACGCTCCTTTACTGATCCCATTGACATATCAAGGAGTGGTAAAAAGAAATCAACTTTAAACTTCTGTTCTAATTGGATGGTGTGAGCTTCATCGGCACACTCGTATGAATGAATCATCTTTTTTTGTCGGGAACGCACTTCTGGAAAAATTTTTGCAATGTCCAACACTTCTGCGATTTCTGATGCTTTCATGTGTGCGTCTGAAAATCCAGTTTCACGATATTGCTGAAGAAATGCATATGTGGCCTTTATTTCACTATCCAAGACATCAAGGGAAGTTGTAGAGGACTGCAGAAGCTTACTTGATTTGTTAATTTGGTATAAAACGTCATACCAAATAACGATTGACAATATGAATGGCCATGTCATCATATATTCCATCAGCGAACATACTTCTGTAGCTGTTGCGCCATCTCTCTTCTCTAGAGCATACACTTCCAATTTTTCTAATGCCTCTAATATCTCTTTCAGGTGATAGCGAAGAGGTTTCACACAGTTTATTCTACTTTCCCATCTGGTATCGGATTGAGGCTTGACAGAAATGGGTATACATGACTTTAAAATATGCCATCGAGCAGGAGATGATGAAAAGAGTGTATACAATCTTGAAAGAACTCCGAAAAAAGTAATTGCACTGTTGGATGACTTTGCACCGTCAACAATGACTAGATTAAGTGAATGGTTTGCACACGGAACATATAGAGCTTTGGGATTCATTTGAAGAAGCCTAGCTTGAACACCCTTTGCCTTTTCTTTCATGTTAGCACCGTTATCATAGGATTGGCCTCGACAGTCAAGAATATTTAATTCCCACTTTTTTGTCTGATCTAGAAAGGCATCCAAAAGCCCTTTTCCAGTGGTATCATCTACCTTGAGATATCCAAAGAAATTTTCAGAAATGTTGATACCTGTCCCAGGAATGCAAACTACTGATCGTAGGATTATGCTCATTTGTTCTTTATGTGAAACGTCTGGCGTACAATCCAAAATAATGGAAAAATATTTCGCTTTCTTTACTTTGGAAAGGTTTTCGGCTTCAATCTCCTTGGCTAACAATTCAATCAACTCATTCTGGGTATCATTGCTCAAATAATGTTCATTAGTTTCTTTCTTCTGAATCCGACGTAAAAGTTCATCGAGCACACTATCATACTTCGCCATCAATTCAAACAACCCAAGAAAGTTTCCATTGTTCTTGGAACCAATGACCTCTTGTGAACCACGGAATCCAAGATTCCTCGCAGAAAGAAATAGAGTGATGTCTAGTAATCGTTCCAATACTGCTCTCCAAAAATTTTCGCTCTTTTTGAAGCAACTTGTATTGATGCTCATCAATGGTTGTTTGATTCATTATGCCTGCAATGTTGAATTTGGTAAAATATATAAATATTTATTATATTTAATGACAAAATTTTTTTTAAAACAGTTTACCTTTTCGTAATGTCATCCACTGTTCAAAGCACCTGAGATGTGTACTTCCTGTTTCATGATCATTCAGTTTTTTGGATAAACCTTCCCATGTGTTCATCCCTTGTCGGAATGGTGAATCTGATATACCAAAAAGTTTGCAACAGAAGCAAAAAACTTTATTACTTTTCATAGAATACACAAGCCATGACCGTACAATAGTTTCTCCATTCTTCATCTGTCGTTTATAATAAGTCACTGAAAATCGTCGTCTTTCTTGATTGTGTGGAAAATCTATCTCAATTTGCTTTACACCACGTTCAACAATGTCACACCTCTGTGCATCAGAAACATTTTCTGGCCAATCAGAAGGATCATCACTGAGAAAAAGAAGTGGCAGTGTTGTGGCAGTTGGTATACACTCACAGATTGCCATATTAGAGTCTCCTTCAGCAGACAAACCAAAACAAGAAACAGAATCATTTTCTGCATTGGCTGTAACATCATTATTGGTTTCTGTTATTGCTACTGATTCACCATCAGCTTGAACTGCTGGTTTCAAAAATTGTGTAAGTTTGGGGTACTTAGTTATTACTTCCCTGGCTGCAGCTGCTTCTCTTCTCTTAGCTGCACCACTTTTCACTTTCTTCATTCCAATAATTAATACCTAAAAATAGAACAGATAGTTTATAAAATTTACTTTTAGGTCCTACTATAGTTCTATACCTATTTAATTTATACAAATAAATTAAATGAAAAATAATAATGTCTCCTAAAAATAATAAACTTACCGGCTCAGCTGATTCAGCCACGCTCACTACGAATTTTGAATAATGACGATTGCGTTTCGGTTTAACCAACTACACACACATCATACAGTCAAATGAAGCAACTGACACGCAGAAATCAATATTTCAAATCGTATTTCAACTCACAATTTTTTATTACTATTCTAGAAAGTTATTAAAAAAATTAAAGAAAATACTTTTTAAAATATTATAAAATTTTAAAATGTTGTATTGCTGACGGCCCACCGGGAAATATCCCGGTGTGAAAACTCCATGTGAAATAGGAAAACTCATCTTTAAATAAACTGTTCATTATAATATAAATTTGTCAATCTAGTTTGTTTTATTTACATAATTTTTTGCATGCTATTTATGATATCATAATTTGTATTATAATTTTTATTGGTTTGTAACAATTCTATTTGTCGGTTAATATTTCTCTGTAATGTCTTCAAATTTTGATTTTATATTTATATCCAGAGTTTTAAATTGTTATTTAATCTTTTGAAAATGTAGTATGTTAACTACGAAACATGTCAAGATTAAAAAATTCCGTGTTTTTCATAAAAGTATGAGTAAAAATTTTAGAGTTAAGCTACTATATAGATACAGAAACTAAACAAGGATGTCCATTCTCATCAGTTGTTTTTTTTCACATTAAAATTGTCTTAGTAGCATTTATTTTATTTTATAGTTTGAATATAATTGATAATTATCTGTTAAAATAATAAAATGCCATAAAAAATTTTATCATTTTTTAAAAAACGGGCCCCTTATATCTCGTGGGCCCCCCCCCAAATGGGGGGTTTGGGGGGCCTTTGCCACGGCACTGGCCATTATATCATTAACTTCTTTAAATGATTCAGTAACTAAATGATATGAAAACAGAATAACATCAGACAAAAGAGTATACAAAGAATAATGCTAAAAAACTTATTACTGCCCCAACCTAAATCCTCAGTCGGCTGTAGCAACACTCCTAGGCATGATATTGCTAAATCAGTCGATTAATGAATTTGAAAAAAGTAAATTATATAAAAAATAATATATTATTAAGACCTGATTTTGAAGTACTCGAGCTACATTGCTGTATAGGGAAGATGTCAGCATAAGATTCCAATGGAGTCACATCTAAAGGACATATTTGTTTTTTTTTGTGTAATAAGAATGCAGGTGGAGGAACATGTTATTTATGCATTAAAATTTCATATATATAATATTTATTTAAATTACTTTTTGGAAAAAAAATACTAATGTTTGAAATAAATTTTCCTTCGATAACTCTAGAATGTGATCCCTGAGGCAAAGTTATAGCTTCTGGCATTGGAAATTTTGTTAGTTTCTTTTTTTAATGTTAATCTTGTTATTCTTGCTATACTCATTATCCTCACTGCTACTGCTGCTTTCAAATTCAAAATAGTTTATTGTTCTTTTCCTATAATAATAATAATTAATTATCCTTTATTTATTTTGTTGTTTTGCCTTTAAATATATTATTGACATAGAGGCATAATATATATATAATAAATGACACAAATCTTATTAGGTTTTTTGCACTACAATTTATAATACCAGGAAAACATACTTTAATATAAAACCAAGATATGTGTTCACTGTAACAAATAAGTACCTATTTTTGGTTGAAAGATTCTCTGATTCTGATAATCCAGAGCTTGTAAGATCAGACACACGCTCACCTTTTTTGCATTTTTCACACGCTAATAAATAATCATCTAAAAACAATTAAAATACAACTTATTATTATCACTGGCAAATTTGTTCATTATTTTTTTATCTAATATTATAACAAAAATCTAGATATAAAAAAGCATAAATTATTTCTATAAATTTGTATATTTTTTACAATGTTATAAACTAATAACCTGTATGATATTTTATTATAACATTGTATAACAGCCAAGATTGCTCAGAATTTATCCTTTTCTTGACAGCATCCCTTGGATTATGACATGTTAATGTAGACGGCCACTTACAATAAACAATGCCTTTTTCTGAAGTAATCCAAGTTGTAGGCACCACCTCAACTTTGGCTGTGTCAGGAAAAAACACAACAGACCATAAAGACATGTTTAAACTGTGTAACTGTGTATATTTAATACTTTATATAAATATAATATAAAATTGTAATATAAAAATATACTGCAGCATTTTATATATATACGTATAAAAAGAATAGGGTAATATTTTAAGTTCCATTGTACACAAGTGTACATTAGTTGACAAGTGTTTTATCTCTGCCTAATTTACTTCATCTTTCCCTATTTTTTATTAAACATTTTTATATATTTTAACGAACATTAAATCTTGTATAAAATTGAATACAAATATTAAAAAAAATATTTATATATTGGTAAATATAAAAAACATATTTGTATCCAAATATAATGTTTAAATACATATATGTTTTTTTTTAAATACATATAAAAAAAGTCTATGAAAAATTTATTTTAAAAAAAAGTAAACAAAATTGAATGTGCACTAGGGTGTAGTGGAAAAACTTTTTTTTTTGAAATTGAAAATTTAAATATTATTTTCAGATGTCCATAGACATTTTAAGATATACCATAAAAAAAAATTTTCCATAACTTCAAAATAAATTACCAAAATGGGGTAAAGGGGGGAGTTATTAACAACAAATAGTCATAACTATTAAACACAACATATTTTTTTAAAATTTAAAAACTGCCAGTAAATTTTTATCTATTTTAAAATAATAATTGGAAAAAAATTTTAAAAAATTAGTTAATTAGAGATTTTTTAAAGAAAGAGGGGGTGGGGCTGGCAGGGGGGGATTAAGTTTTGAGACCAAACCTAGATAACAATGCTTTTTTTGTTTATAACTCTTATTTGCCACATTTATAGGGGGAATAAAATATCAAAAATTTTGGCTAACCCTTTCAAAAAATAAAAAAACTATATGAAGATTAGACCTGCAAAATGAGCCTTTTATGGATTATGGACCTTGTTTAGTAAAAATTAAAATATAAATTCAAGAAGATCAAGTAAGTTAAGAAATATATATACTCATTTTCAAAACATAAAAATTACATAATCATTTGTTTTAGGTTTTTTTTTGTATTGTTTTTAGATAAGAGTTTACGGTGATGGCAACCTGCTCTGATAAAACCATCTCTTGAATCATGTCCATAGACAGCAGCACAAGCTCTTGTTGTTTGTTTAACAGCCCGCTCAACACTTTGTATGTGGCATGGTATGGAGTCAACAACCATGGGATTCACCTTAAAATCAACTATTGTCTCAGTAGTAAAGCTACATGTTTGAATAGGCTCAAATACATTATGAGTCCAAGAACATAACTCAGTGAGATTCTTAGCATCTATGTTTAAATAAGAAGAATGAGTCCTTTCTCGGACAGATGTTTCTCCTTTGTCAAAACCTCTCCTGATCTGTAGAATACGATCCACTGCAAAAACCCGTTCTTCCACTTTAGAACTGCAAAGCAAAGTGGCTAGAACAGCTTCACTGTGAGAAAACCAGGCTCCTTATATGACATATTTTTCAACAATATCCCTGGTAACCTGGTTCTGCATTTTTACTAATCTTAAGGTTTCTAAAACATGTCTTGGACCCTCAATAAAAGACCACCTCACCTTTATATCAAACCACATTGGATAGTAAACACCAACAACATATTCAACTAAACGACTTAAAGTAATAAAGTTTTGCCCAGACAGTCCATGAACTGATACCCAAATTCGCATCAGTCTATTTGCAGTGGTCAACCATCTGCTGTGATTAACAGGACCACACTCCATCTTTATAAGATCTATAGGTAAGTTATCTGAACGTATAGCCAAAATCATTTTATACCCATAGAGCTGATCAGTTGAAAGATCATCAATCACATCTTGATTTAATTCAATTGGTCTTTTACCAATGGTTATTGTTGGAAATGCCTGAGCTACTGGAAGTAATGTAGCACAACTTAATAGTTTACCCACGACTCCACTAAACCCATTACTAGAAGTTGTTTTACCATCTAGTTCCTGAATAAGATGCCTAAGCGGAAGCTCATTAGTATGCAGCATACATATAATCCATGTTAACTTTTTATCTAAAAGATCCTCTACTGTTTTTATAACCCCACCTAATCTTCCAGTGTTAGTAGCTGTAGAGTCTGCTCCAATATACTGTAAGTTTAAATCAAATTTTCTACACCAATCTGCTATAGGCTTGGCTATCATTAACGCAGATTTTTCGCCTACTCCAGGCTTAAGAGGAGAGAAATGGAATAAATATTTTCCACCTGGTTCACTAGTGACAGTGTAGAAGTCCATTTTTATTGTTTTAGAATAATATTTTAATGTTGCTTTATCTTGATTATTAAAAAGAGTTAAATTGTTTCTACCGTCAAAAAATAAAGCTTTAATTTCTTCTGACTGATACAACTGTAAATCTTCTGTCTGGAGCTTTTCCATTACTTTTTTCTTTTCCCTATGAATTTTGTGATGGTCAATAATCAGTTTATTATCTTTTTCATTAACAATCCCAAGATCTATAAAGAACTGCAGAAGAAATGGCAGCAGCTTCTCTGTTACTTGTTCCGTATCTTAAAACTGTTTGAGCAAAAAGAGGAAAATGGTTTGTATTAATGACAGATTGCTTTATTCCATCGTCAATTTTGGTATCCATAAACTGGTTAGAAGATTCATTTTCTTTCTCTATCACATCCACCTCTATTTCTTCATTAAAAAACTTATTATTACTTAACTCTACTCTCTTCTCCAATTTCTTAAACATTAAAGTTTTTTCTTTTCTTTTGCATTGCTTAGCTAGCCGAGTATGTTCTTTTTTATCTCTACAATGTATTTGGCACACACTTTTTATTCCAACTTTCAATCTTTGAGCTCTGATAAACTTCAGCTCTATTTCAGGAATTTTCAAACTTAATGGACAATCACAGATCGGAAGAATAGCACAATGAGAACATTTTGGGTCAGAACAAGTTGGATCTTCCTTGCATTTAATACTATGTTTGCAACGAAGAATATCAAATAGTGCATCCATTTCGTTACATAACTTATTCTTTTGAGTATTTGTCACTCTTCCCCAAACAGTTTGAGTAACTCTTTTCCACTCTTTTTCAATTCTCTGAACTATATAATGATTAGGTTGAATTTGAATATTGATATTCACTTTTTTATACTGTACAACAACCTAAATAAAAAATATATATATTTAAAACAGCTATGATAATAAAGGAGCAGAAAACAAATATATTATATAATAATTTTCTTAAAATATAAGACTTAGCTAACTTTACAAGATGATTTTTTGGCAGCTTCGTGAATAATTTCTTTTGACACATACTGAAAATTGGTGTCTAAGGCCTCCATTTCTAACAACAGTAATTGTAAAACATTTCTGAGGGTTGGTAATTCAGATGGTAACAAATCAGCACCAAGACCAATGAATTCTTTAACTTTTACGCTGCCTGGGCAAGAATTACTACGTGTCCTTTTTATTTTATTCATAGCATGTATTAATCTATAAGAATTATATATTTGTATATATAAATACAAATATATAATATGTATAAACTTTAAATTTTTTTGTGATTCTTGAAATCATAAAAATTTAAAAAGTACATAAACAGATTACGAAAGTTAATTAGTTATCCTGAAATTAATTTATTCATTGAATTTAATTATTTTTATCCCTAAACTTATTTATAATTCTACTTAAAATAACTCTTTAACCTTAGCACATCAGAATCTAGACAACACTTAACATAATTTTAAAGGTAAACAACGCATAATATATAGAAAGTAACTTTACAGACCAATAAAAACAGAGTTAAAGATTTTTGTTATTTTATGAAAATATTTAATACTGTTTTTTTAGTGAAATATTTTACAAAGATTAAATAAATTGTTTTGATAGTATAAAAATTAATTTAGTAGTTAAAAAATAAGTGTTATTAATATAATATATCTAAATCTGTATTTTGTTTTTTATGCAATATTTCCGTTTAGTTTTCTTGCGACCAAAAAAAGTAACTTAATTTAATTTAATCATTATAAAAAATTTAAAAATTCATTTTGGTAATTTATTTTGAAGATATGGAAAAAAAAAATTTATAGTATATCTTAAAATGTTTATGAACATGTGAAAGTAATATTTAAATTTTCAATTTCTAAAAAAAAGTTTTTTCACTACACACTAATGTGCACAATGTATACTTATGTGGAGTATACAAATCTTAGTAGTTTATATAGTAAAACTAAATACAAAGCTTTTTATTCAATTATGTAAAAGAGGTATAAGAATATAATTACAACCACTTGGTATACATATACATTTTTTTACACTGGAAGCGGAGCAACACTGAGAGTGTTTAATAACTTAGTAGCTTTGTAAATTCCAATACTGCTGGAGGGAAGTGGATATTCAAAAAAGGAAGATAAGTCACAAAAACCATTGAAGACAGCAAAAAACTCTTTATCTATTTGTATAAGATTCATAACTTTTCCATAAATATTGTTAATATTAACATAACTATCGAACGGCTTAGAAATAGAGAGCTTAAATGAGCTAGTATGAAACACCATATACTGTTTAACTTCAACAAAATTGTATTTTTCAGGAATAGGACCATTGGAGTGTAGTCTTTTACAAATAGGAAAATCATTACAATTTGGCTGTGTATAACTATTATTTCTTTCTGTGAGTCTGTTGATAACTTGCTGTAGAGGAAGACGAGATGAACGTACCAATTTCTTTAACTTGTGTAAACTATTTTCAAAAGGAAAACAACTAATTGTGTCCAATGAGCCATACTTTTCAACATCTGAGGCTAAATGAATTAAGGAATGCACATTGTACACAAGAAACTAGCGTCCATATAACAACTCAGAATGTTTAACAAAATATTTTAACAAGCTATCAGCATATGCACAATATTCCCTGCATAAAGTTGGATGACATAGACAAAATGTGGCAACTGAGAGTAACATGAAATGATTATAGACAGCAGGATCAAGAAACTGTTTTAATACAACAGGTCCAGTATAAATAAAAAATTGTCTAAACTCTGTAGCTTTCCATCGCCTAATTTCATCTAAGGAACGAGGCTTTCTCTGAAATTCATTAGGTATACAAATTTGCAAACTAATTAATGCACTTGAAAGCTTTTGAACAGTTGCAACAGGCAATCGACATTTTAAATTACCTGAAAGCCAGGACAAAACCAACCTTCGAACAACACCAAGGCAAATCAGATGCATATAGTCAAGAGGAAATTGACTAACTAAACCTAGGTTAAGTTTTTGCAATGGTGATGGAACATCTCTTATATGATGATCTTCATCTATGTGTTCATTAAATGCAACATCAGTCCTTAATGGAGCATTACTTTCTGGCAATATTATTTTATGATAATCATAAACACCCCGTTGGCTACATCTTTCACATGAATGATATCCACTATGTGTTTTAATACATTTAACAAAGGCTCATCACATAGAACACAAAGTTTTAATACATTTAACAAAGGAGCATCACATAGAACACAATGAATGATAACATTTATATGTTTTTCATTTACATTAAATCCAATGTTTTGAAGTTGTAAAAATTCATTCACAAAATCATTCATGTATTCAACAATATTTTGCGGTTTATGTGGTCCTGCATAAAGTCCAATAATAAATGGTAATTTACATTTTGATTCACATATTATCCCTGATATTGGGCAGAATTGGAAGTTTGAACTTTTGTATATAGATAGTCCATCGATGTGAACTTTTACTTGGTGAAGCGTATGTTGTTCAGTAAGTTTAATATTTCCAGTATTAATCTGATAAAGAATTGAGTTTTTCAAGCCAAAACGATAATATTGGCCCCCACTAGAACACGAAACAATGTTACTAACTGGTTTAGTGTGTAGTAAAGTTCTAGGATCTTTTGGCAAATTGGGATGAAGAGGATACAATATATTTAAAAGACGTTTTAAAGTTAAATTATTAATATTGTTATCTAGTGCCCATTGACCAAGATCCGATGATAGACAATCTTCTCTTGCAAAAAAAAATTCTTTGCTTTCATTATCAGAACTTGAAAGAGAAACTAAGTCTGATTGCGATGAAAAATCGGCAATATCAACATAGTTGTAATCGGTGTTTGTATAACTTTGTAACCCAGTAATGTTTGAGGAAATATTAGGCAGACATATCATTGGTATCCAGATTAGTATCACAGGTATTGATTTGACAACCTGCAACAGTTGTACATTTTGTTATATTTCGTTCACTCAAAATATCATTACTTTGTGAATTATCGAATATATTTGTAAGATGTGTAGCAACCTTTTCAAGAATTCTTCTTCTATTTGTAGAATAAGACTTTCCACTATTAGCCATTTAGTTTATGTAAATAAAATAAAATATTGTTGGAATATACCGTTTTCCGTACTTTTGTTTATAAATTCTGTTTTACTATTGGCGTTAGGCATCGGCCCGATATATTCAATTGATGGCAGTAAAACAGATTCTCTGCCATCAGTCTTGCATATGCCGGGCCAATACAAAATGCCATCACTAAATCGACACGATTTGCCGCCAGTAAACCATGCACTTGGCCGATGCGATATGTTGAGTAAAATTATTTCCGACAGCTTAGCATACATTGGGCCTTTGCCGTATGCCAGCAATAAATCGATAAATGACTGCCGTCAGTAAAACGCACGTTGGGCCAATAACGTAAGTTTTCAAATGTTACGTGGGATGGGTCTCAAAGTTAATGGAAAGTGCTCCCCAGCTAACACAAAACGTTCAAGAAACGTTTGTAGAATGTTAGAAACGGTCGGGGACGTTCTAAGAACGTTTTAAAAACGTTTTTAACGTTCTTCGAACGTACTTGAATGTTTTGTGTTAGCTGGGTCTAATCTGAAGTTGAAAGTTCAAAAATATACGGCATATCCCTAACATTCGCCATTTTCAATAAATTAACTTTATGATTGGTTTTGTTTTCAAAAGCAAAAAATGCTAGCCCGGTGTAATATGAGATTTTTACTCCCGCGTTTTTTTTTTACTGCCCAGTAAAAACCGCGCACATTAAATTTTTACTTCCCAGTGAAAGTCTCATATTAAGTTTTTACTCCGATTATGAGATTTATACTCCCACAAATTACTTTGCAGCAAAATATCTTTTGCGACTTAGTTGTATTTTGAATATATTTTTTAACGTTTTCAACACTGCAGTTTGAAGAAGGAGTTAATCTGCTTTATTATATATATTTGTATATAATAGTTCTACAAAGCTTCAAACAAAGAGTTAAGTGTAAGCGTCATACGGGACATTTTCTCAATAAATAATTCAAAGCATTTTGACAATTCATTTCCACAACACAATTTTGATGACGCAACATAATTTTTAAATTGTGTTTATATTAAGGTGGTCCTATACTAATAAAACCAAAATTTTAAAAATACACTCATATTTTATGATTTTCATATAAGAAATAGTGTTTTATATTAAAAGCACAGTAAAGGAAAAAAAAATAAAAAAATTTTTTTTTTGGTCAAAATTTTGGGTCCATGAACCCTAAAAATGGACTAAGCGCTGCGATAAACAGCCTGTAAACTAATAATGGTATGATCATGAAATTTTCACAGCTTTTTAATATCAGATGATTACACTCACCCTGCCAAAATCAAATAATTTAACAAACTATTGAAGCTTTTGTAAGAAAACAGGCTTAAGGCCTAAAAAAAAGCCCTGAAAAGGCTTAGAACCTAGACCTTATTTTTAGAATCAGTTAACTAACATGAATTCTTTTGGTAAGGTGAATGTGCATATATATATAATAAACAACTCCTGAAAATTTCAACACAATCAGACAAACCAATCTCAAGATATTTATCGCAGCGTGCTTAAAACTCACATATTGAGAAAAACAATTATAAAGATTTTTAATGAAAAAAAAATTTTTCAATATATAAAAAGGTCAAAAAATTATTGAAAAACAAAACGACTTGAGCATTATTGAAAACACAGAAAGAAAAAAAAAAGTGAAAACTCTGATATTTGAAAAACAGTTAATCAAAATAGAATTATTCAATGAAAAAAAGCTTAAATATAAAAAGATAATATACAATAACTACGTTACAAAGTACAATAACTGCCTTAACATAAATTTAATTTTAAAAATAACAAAAAACTAATATCTAAAAAACTCCTGCTTCATAAGATACACCTTCACTTTCATTTACTTTATCTGTAAAACCTTTTCGTTGGGCACAAAGCAGCTTTCTTCTTTGTTTTATTGAGTCAAGCGACTTCTTTTCCATCATCTTTATTCTTTCTTGGTCTATTTTGGTACAGTACTGAGTAGCAAATGTACCTGGTGTAACATTTAAATTTTCAAATATGTTCAATATACCAGAAATACCATCATTAAATGAAATTACTGCTGATGCAACACTTATTTCTAAAGTGGTACGGCAAACAAAAATCTCTTTAGGACAACGCTTCCAAATGATAGCATTAATAGATTCATTTGAGTTTTGAGTTTTGCCATGTAAACACCTACTAAGAAGCTTATCATCACTAAGGTCAAGAAAAATGGGTTTAATTTTATCCCTAATAATAATTGGTATTCTAGGTTTTTCCTTGTAAGTTTTTGTGTTATTAATTTTATCACACTGATATTTACACCAAGAGTCATTAGTTTGAGGACACATATAGTGTCGTAATTCCAAACTCAAAGCATCTGAGCAGTGAAACAAAACAGCACCAATTGCTTTTTTTATTTGGTAAACTGTTGAACCAGTACTTTTACGCACTGCAATACCATAATAATTTTGAAGTTTATTAATCAACTTATCAGTTAATCGACCTTTACCTCCTAATGATTTGCCATCTGCCAACTTGGTTTTGTCGGTGGATTTGAATTTACGTAGTCTATTACCAACTCGTTTTTGCACATGTCCTACACATTCTAATTTTTCAACAATCAAACCTGGGTAGGGATCACTTTTTAAAACCTCAGCATATGCTATGGAATCCCCATCTCCAATGTAATGAGTATATCGAAGTCCCCTTTTGTCTATAGATTTCATAAAACAATCTACAATTCCGGAAACTTCCATAGATCCAGCAGATCCTTCGTGATTAATTAAACAATCATGAGTTTCCAAAAAAATTTTCATAAAGTTCTGGATCGCTATCTTTTCTTGATTCCCATGATGTACAGGCATTGCATATTTTTGAAAGAACTCGATAGTTAACACATTTCCCTGAGTCACTAGCAATAACAGTAACAACACCATTAAGTGAGGAATGACCCCTTTTTTGCCAAGTTCCATCACAGGAAACAACCACTGAAAATCGCCACTGAAAATCCTTTTTTCTTTCTTCCAATTATATATAAATATTAAATCAATGAAAAGAAACTGACCTTTTTTTTGATAGAAAATTCCAAATTAATGTGTGCATTAAGGGGTGAAATTTAAAACAATTTTTATGGCGCAGACCTGTGTTATTAATGAGTGTCTGATTATAAACTACGGACTGTAGAACCCGATTTTACTCTTTTGGGTGCTACAATTATTGTATTTGCTAATGTGTTTTTAAAGTATAAGTGGCTTTAAAAATAGCCATTTTATTTATCTACGACAGAGAGAATACAGACGAGACACAAAAAATTGAAACGTCGAAAATATTGGAACTCTTAAATCTTTGACGCCAGATAAATTCACGAAGATCCGATGTAATCAAGTCTTCATACAAACCTAACTGCTGACGCATTGAAAGGTTTTCAACGCTTTGTGCATGAACAATTCTATCAAGGGGATTAACAAAATTGCGTTAATGCACGACAAACTGAATGAGAATAATAACCATCTTTCGAGGTTATCTAAACCAGCATAAGAAGCCTTACCATTGGAAAAGAAATGACTTCCTCGCTAAATAAACTTTTCTGTAAGGTTTTTGAGAGTTAGTGCATTCCGATCTGGAACTTTAACTAATAAACACATCCGTGACTCTCGATTCTTAAATACCCAATGACCTGGGCGCCACTGCTCACAATGATTTTACGATGAAAGAAGTTAAATTCGTCGATATCGATTTTAGCTGGTGTTCCGTTAGCGTTAATAGCGCCTATAATTGTTGGTTTGTTTCCTGGTAGGCTATGCAGACATCTTGGCAAAAGTTTCCCCAATCCGCTAATATATGGCTTGCGTCATTCATGCAGGCTTCATGATTGGATATCATTATGTGACATTTCGACTCCAACCATAAATATAATAAGTTAACTTTTGAAGTGTCAACCTACTTTGACTGAAAGAAGATCCCTTTCTTTCACTTCACCGCTGTTTGCAACTTTTACAATACCACCGGTAAACATCTGTTGCATTTTGATATGGGTTTAAACTAAACTGACGTTGGCACGTATCACATAACATACATTTTTTTTTTTTATCAGTCTACGCCTCGCTAGCCACTGTAAAGCAGATTATGGCTGTTTTATATACTAACTGCAAAGCAGATAAAGTCTGTTTTATAAAAGTATCCAAGCTCCATTAAACACCAATATTCTTGCAACACATGTGGTTCTGCCAGGATTTTATCAACAGCAACAATAGTTGTTAAAGCACATGGTCTCCCTCGACCAACACGTTGCTTAGTCATCTTAAAAAGGATTTACCAAGAGTCCATGTGAAGTAAGAAAAACTTTTTACCTAATATAAACGAATTATTTCTTGCAAAATTTACTAACAGCATTAATTTTTGTTTATATAATTATAATAAATTATAAATGAAAAAAAACATAAAAATTTTACAATGACTATTTCCTTTACTTATCTTTGCTATGAAGCTTTTCTTTTCTTTCCATTTCTATTTATACATTTCGAATGTTTCTATACTTCGAATTTAGTTTCGTTTTATGTTTAGTAACATCCCAAAATATTGTAGTTAATTATATAATTTCTAAGCAGATAACAAACAACAGCATTTTAAAAATATAGGTCCATACTTACTAAAGTTACTTTTAAAAAATATATACTTACAGTTAAGATCTATCTATGCGAACTTAAAATCTAGCTTAAATCTTTCTAAAAAGTTTCTGTGTTTATTACTAATGGGTTTCTGATCGATTTTAATAACTGTTGCTTAAATTTTATATTGAAAATATATAAATGGTTTAAAGTTTTTACAAACTAAATTGCGTATGGTTCAGAAATGGCGGACCTGCGGAAAGACAATCATAAGTGGTCCGCAGATTGTTTATAAAGTTTTATTACGTTAGGGTCGGGGTTAAGGTTAGATTCAGGACTAAGGTTAGATTCAGGGCTAGGGTAAAACCACTTAAACATGTATGAATGGTGATTCTGCATGGTCCGCCTTTTAGTCAAACTTCATCAAAGTCAAGTGCCATGTTTTTATACACGCACTGTGACTAAGTGATTAAAGTGACATTGATAACAAAAACTCTGAAAACCGAAGAGATGTTAAATTTAAAGTCTATTATTAAAAGAAGCTGATAAAAATTATAAAGCAATCCATCTAACTAGATAACGAACGCAACTGACAAAAACACTCATTCAAGTAGAAAACTATTGAATCTACATAACATACTGAAATTCATTTGCAAATCACTTTCTTCGTTAAATTAACCGAAAAATTTATCACATTTCCACTTTTTCCTTTCAGCTATTAAAACTTTTTTCTAAAAATTTTCATTTGTTTTATGGGTCTGAGAGAGTAGATCCTTTTTAGCTAGAAATGCTTAATGGTATTTTTTAAACGTCAGAAGAAGAAAAAAAGTTGGATTCGTCAATTATTTTAAAGTTTTGGCGAGAAAATTAGTCAAAGAAGTTTCTCTTGAAAGTAAAGCAATTGCATTTTCAACGCATTGATTATATCAAAATTTCCATAACAATTGTAAAATGATAGTTCTACCTTATATAAACATACGCAATTTAAGGTTTAAAAAAAAAAAGCACGATTCGTAAATGTTTATTAGCAGATATTGTGTTATAAAAGGTTTCATCGACCTATCCTGCATATTTTTTAAGTGCGAAAACTTTTTAATCAGCAAACCCTAAAGCATAATTTCTAAAATAAGTTGTACCAGTTAAACATTGAAATATTGTGCAAAAGGATTTTTAAATCTAATGAATATCAAATTACAGCTGAAGATTGTGAGGGTGCATCGTTTTAAATATGAGCTATTGCTTGACACGCTTACTGTTTTTTGGGACTTACTGGATCATTTTTCATCAAAATAATGACAAACTAGGTAATTATGAGCACTTTTTTTCTAGATTACTCTTTAGAATACTTCCCAGCAGGCACAATGACGTTGAAATAACGTTGAAACAACGTCGCAAATCGACCATATGCATCGTTGAAACAACGTTGAAATTTGGTGGAATGGGAAACAAAATCCGACGTTGAAAACCACGACCTTGAAACAACGTCGATGAATACGTTGTTTCAACGTTGTTCTGACATGAATGCCTTCAAACTTCTCTTTACTCTTACTGCCAGCCATATTAAACTTTGATTGTAAACCATTACTCATCAACCTACATGATACGTTATTATTATTATACATTAAATATTGATACAGTATCAGGGTTTTAGCTAGGCCAATGGCACCGAATATACCGGGAAATTCCCAATGGATTTGAAATTCCCTAAATTTAATGAACTTTTTTTTGCAGTAAAAGTTCATTTTCAATAAAAATTCCCAAAATTCAATGCTAAACAACTTCAAAACAAACTATAATAAAAAAATTTTAAAGATTTTTTGAAGCTTTGAAAAAAAAAAATTTGAATTTCTTAATGGTAAAATAAAATTACTTCCTTTACCAACTAACGTTTCCCTCACATTTTTTGTATTTTTCTTAATGGTATCACCTCCAATTTTAGAAAGTTTGTTAACCTAGAGGTTTAAGAAAATATTTCACATTTATTTCATCAATTTATAAAGTCCACTTATAAAAAGTTACAAGTAGATTAACAAAATGTTAAAAAACAAATAAAACAAACTGCAATAAATGATGGTTAGAAGAAACCTACCACTTCAAATTTAACCTGGAATCGCTTAAACTACAATCACAATCACTAAATGACTATCAAATTCATGCATGGAATTTCTGGACTATTTGTCGTGATATTATTAGCATTACTGGAGACAGTTTTCACTAACATCTCTTTCATTTCTGCAAGAGCACATATAACTTTCTTCTGTAATTCTAATTATAAAGATACAAAAAATAGCTTAAGCAACCAAATAGCAATGAATTTCTAAAATCATTGAAACACACAATCAAAAAAAGTGAATGCATGCCAAAATAAATATCAAATATTTTACATACTTTCCTCAGTAAGTGGAAATTTTCCACTCAATGATGCATCTTTTCTAGTTGCTTTTTTTTATAAGGCAATTTAATATGGGTGTCTCCGGCAAAAGAAGTTCTTTTCTCTTCTGCGGAAAAGCACACGAACCACCTTGGCTTTGCACTATATTGAAATCATCTTTTTTCTCATAAAAACCCTGCCATTGTTGATCTAAATGTTTTTTAGATAATAAAGTATTTCTATCATGTTAACCTATTATGTTAAAAAAATATCAATGTACTAATAAAATTGCATTTTTAAATAAAAAATGACGCCAAGTCAACAACAAATTTAACAAGCAATAAAATCACAAAAGTATCTAAAAGAACGCACTGGTTCTAAAACAGCATGCATACAGGCAATCAATACCTTGAGCCACAGCATGCGGAGTATGCATAAGAGTTGTTATGTTTTTCTTTTTTGCTTGATGTACAGGAAGACACTTGCTTACTATTCTGTTTGTTATTTTTAGTTGGAGTTTGCTTTCTTTTCAATGAGAATGGAAGTGGTTCCTCTAATAGATAAAAATAAAACTGTTAAAACTTGGATTTAATATTCTTTTTTAACTTTATTATATTGAATACATTTAAACAAGTCAATAAATATAGCAAACATCTTTTATCAACTTAAGAAAATATTTACCATATTCTGAATCCGATTCTACCTGAGTATCACTGGTAGTTGCAAATTCAAAGTTATCACAAAATTTCTTATGCATTTCTATCATTACCAATGCATTATATCGAGTTATATATATATAAAATAAAAACGGAGCAAAATTTGATACGTTAATTTTCTACCAAACAATATCATGGAATAAAAGAGCAAGCACAAATCCATTTTTATATGACATGCATACGACTTTCCTGGAAAAATCTGCTTTATTTATTATACATTTGTCAGACAAGTAGTTTTTTTTAACGCGAACAATATTCAAACTCTTGGAATCACACGGATTGGTAAAAAGGCTTGATAATTCATTATTTCTCAAAACATCAAAACATTACAATCACAATAACCGTTTTCATACAAAGATTTGACACGACAAAACTTTCCATTACTTAGTAAAAACCAACAATCTTTATCTCGATCAGAGCAAACAGTCCTCATAGACTTGATCGAATATACTGAACCACAATTTTCCAGCTCTTCACTGTGTTTTACAATTTGGGCTAACGGATTATGAGCATTTTTAACAAATCTTTTGATCACTTGCATGTAGTTTTCAAATTGAAATGCTGAAATATCATCAAGAGAACAATCAAAATTTTCTGCATCGTCAACAATGTGAAGCAAGTTGTGCACGTTGTAAGTGGAGAAAGTAGGTCCAAAGTAATGAATAGCAGAAGAAACATAATCAAAAAGAAGTTTTCGTGCATAGTCAAGCATTTGAGGAGTTCTGTTGCTTGCATTTGAATCTAGTAAGATATTAAATGCAACTGATAATTTAAGGAAGTGTGTATAAACACCCTCATTAACAATATTTTTCAACAAAACACAACCAGTATACAGTAGAAACTGTCGACATTCAGTGGCTTTCCATCTTTCCCATTCAATCATCGTTCTTGGCTGTCTTGAAAAATCTGAAGGCATTTTCCCATTTAAAATTGACAAACGATTTACGATTTCACTTATTTGCAAACGTGAAAGTCTACAAGCACGAGGCCCATCCCCAATTAAAAACTTAAACATCCTTTTTATTACTCCAAGGCAGACAAGATGCATGTTGTCTAAAGAAAAACTCTTCACACAATATGTTATAATCTAATAACGGTGTTCGTTTCAACTGATGCTTTTCATATAACATTTCAGCAAAGTCAACATCTGTTTGCAGAGGACACTCCACAACATGAAAGACTACCCATACATCTAATGAGCCTTTTATTTTACAACGCTCACAGCTAAAATAACCTGTGTGTGATTTAATACATTTTACAAATGCCCTAGCAGGAGCATCACAAATAAATAGCTTAATGGATAATGTATAAGTTATACCATTAAAGATCAAACCATTAGCGTGTAGGTCTTTATATTCAATTAAAAAGTCATTCAAAAAATCTTCTACTGAATTTGGTTTTGACTGTCCGCAAAATAGAGAAACAATAACAACTTCTGACTTCCTAAAACTGCAAAAAATAGGCATTATTATTGTATCTGTAGATTTAAAGAGTGGTAAACCATCGATATTAAGTAGAAGCTAAATCATATTAGAATCATGAGTATTTTTCTGAAGTTTTCGCTTAATACCACATTCAATTCCTAAATAAACATAACTTCCCCCACACTTAGAGTAACAATTAACTGATCGAGGAGTTTGCATTAGTGTGCGTGCATCAAGAGGAAGATCATTATGTCCATTACCTTTTAATATCAAAAGAAGTTCATTAACACAATCCCTTGAACATCTGTTACGTGATGCCCAGGAAGCAAGCACTGAGCTTAAATTGTTAGTAATGTTGAGTTCAACATTAGCATCTTCATCCTGTCATATAAAACTGCTCAAACTAGAACTTAAACTGTTGGTAATGTTGAGTTCAACATTATCATCTGCATCCTGTAATATAGAGTCTGAATTAAATTCATAATCTATTATTGGAGTAGCTTCACAGTTGCTGCTGCTACTTCAAACATCTTTATTTAATGAAACTGAGCAATCAATATCAATATTGTCACTATTTAGAAGATTGTTAACCAAAATATTATTCCATCTCCATCACTTTAACCGAGTAGCCATCTTCTCAAACAACGTAAGTAGTAAAATGAAAATATCAATAAAAAATCCTAATATTTTGGGGAACAATAACAATAAAAATTCCAATATCGCAAAAACGTGGATAAAAGATTTTTCTGGGGAACGCTCTATATATATATATATATATATATATATATATATATATATATATATATATATATATATATATATATATATATATATATATATATATATATATATATATATTTAAATTTACAACAACAATTATAAATGTATTCTATGTTCTTAAAAAAACGGAGCAATAATAACTTATTAAAAATCATTTACTAATTTCCATTTTTAACACAAAGTTTCATCAGTAAAGATTTATGAAGAGTCTTTATAGACGAAACTTTGTGTAAAAATTTAAAATTAATAAGTGATTTTGAATAATTTATATATATATACAGTGTTTTTCATAAATTTAGACGCACTCTTTTTTTACATGTATGTAAGAAAATACTTAAAATAAAAATAAAATATAAGTGCTACCGCTATGTTTGATATATAATTCAATAGAGGAAGTGAAACTCTATTATAAAGTACCTTAATTTTTTTTACAGGATGTTCATTACTTATTTTATACCAGATAATACAAAAAAGTTAATTGATAAGCTTGATTTTATTTTATTCATAAATTTAGACGCACAATCAAAAAAGTCTTATATCTTGTTAATTGATAGTTAATTAGTAGTTTTTTTCCATTTTTCTTATTAATAGGCCTAAATTAATTGATTTTGTCAAAAAATCTTATGTAAATATGACTTAGCTGGAATTAGCTAATCATTATTTAATAATAAACTAAAGTTAAGTTAGTTTTGCACTAAAAAGACGAGAAAAATGGGCAAAAGACGTATTACTCAAGGTGAAAGATGGCAAATTATTGCTCACATCAAAAAAGGAACCAAAAGTAATAGAGAAATCGCCAGGGTAATTAGAGTTTCTGAGAAATGCGTTCGGACAACGATGCAAAACTTTCTTCACACTGGTGGTGCCAGCGAGAAAACGAGGCCAGGTAGACCCTTGTCAACCATCAGAAAGGACGGTAGCGACCTTTTTAGAGCTGTAAGAGCTACTCCAAGAATTAACTACAAAGAATTGACCACAGAATTCAATACAACGCGAAATACATCTATTTCTCAAAGACTGTCCGCCGAATACTTATCAAATACAAGATTGGAGTCTACTCTGCTTTGAAGAAACCGCTCCTGCGTCCATATGATAAACAAAGGAGACTAAAATGGTGTCGTGAAAGAAGGTATTAGACAATAGAACAATGGAAAAACATTATGTGGAGTGATAAGAGTAACTTTGAGCTTATCAATTGCAAATCTAACATAACGATCAAAAGAATGGCTCACGAAAAGTATTACGCCAGGTACATTAGACCGACTGTACAAAGTTGAGGAGGCTTGATAGGAAACTGGTTATGCTTCAACTACAAAGGTGTTGGTATGTGCCAAATATACACCGGAAGAATCAATTCCAGAATATACGTAAAAGTACTGGAAAACAACCTTATTCCATCAATTGACCTGCTTATGCTCAATAATAAACCATGGAAACTTCAACAAGATGGCGCTAATGCACATACTGCATACTATACAAAGGACTGGTTCAACGATAGTAATATCAAGACAATACCGTGGCTTCCATACTCACCTGATTTTAACCCGATTGAAAATATTAGGGCTTGGGTTGACCGTGAATTGGCAAAGGTTCAAATTTCCTCACTTGGCCAGCTGAAGGACGTCCTTAAGGAGAACTGGTATAGGGTCCCAGTAGCGATGTGCAAAAATCTTGTTCAGTCTATGCCTAGAAGAGTTCTTAGTTGCATTAAAGCAAAAGGCGGATACACAAAATATTGATTGGTTCATAAACTACGCCTCCTAATGTATCGTGCGTCTAAATTTATGAATAATTTTTTTTAATACCATGTAGTTGTACCTAATTATTACGTAGTATTTAAATTTTTTTGTAAATTTTGTAAAATTTTGTATTCTGCATGTATTTATTTAATAAATAGAAAAAAAACTAAACCGAAATCTTTTTTCGTTATTGTTTTATCATTAAAAAACTAAAACATTTTATTCTCAAATATGAGTGCGTCTAAATTTATGAAAACCATTGTGTATATATATATATATATATATATATATATATATATATATATATATATATATATATATATATATATATATATATACATATATATATATACATATATACATATATACATATATACATATATACATATATACATATATGTATAAATAAATATAATTATATAGTAAATACATATTTTTTATAATTGTATCATATAATACAATTAGTATAGTCAAATATACCAACATACATAGTATTAAATGAAAAAAATTTATTTAAGTACACTAAATAAATTTTTTAATACATGTACCTAGTTCAATCAAACGCAGTCAAATCTGGTGAACGAGGTGGCCAAGGGAAATCTGATTTTTGATTTCTGACGTTCGCCAAAAATTTCACGCAGCAGGTCCATAGCTTGTGTAGCAGAATGCGGAAATGCTCCATCTTGCTGAAACCACAAATTAGGATTTTGCTCCGTCATTGGCCGCAAAAAGTTTTCAATTATTGTTCTGTAAGAAGCTCCTGAAATCGATTTCGGCGTTCCGTCCTCATTTTCGAAGAAATATGGGCCGATAACTCTAGTGGCCATAACACCGCACCAAACAGTTTGTTAACATTTAAATGAAAATGCGCTTCATCCGACATCAAAACATTTAAAAAATCAATTTCTGTGGCTAATTGTGTAAAACAAATAGCGTATTGTAGTCGTAGTTGGTGATCTTGCGGCAGTAGTATTTGCACAATTTGATTTTCGTATGAGTACATCTTAAAATCCAACTTTAAAAATCTACGCAATGTCGCTCTGGAAATGCCGAATTAGCTGGAACGACGGTGAGTTGAGACATGGATCATCTGCAACACTCTGCCGCACAGTTTCCACGTTATCTTTAGTGCGAATGTTTCGATGGACACCTCGTCCAGGACGGTCGGCCACTGAACCCAGATCCTCAAAACGACCAACCTAACTCCTAATCATGAAGGCTGTGGGAGCTGTTCTGGAATTAAAAAGTTGCCGATATTTTCGCTGCGTCAAAGCAATTGATTATTCAACGTTAACGTAAGGGTTTCTAATCCCTTACAAGGCGTTAGAAAAGCAGTTTCGGGGATACTCAAACTAAAAATGCAATAAATGTTTTTAAAGACTTTATTTAAAGATGTATTATGTATTCTTTTGTATGTTATATAGCATACATAATAAATTTACAAAAAAACTCGAATTTATTAATTCCTCAACCATCACTTGCTTCCTCTATTAATTTTTTTTGCTTCCATTTACAAATGGTGAGAACTTTAAGATGCTTCCTATTTGATCTTTTATTTGTGCTTCCGTCGAAGACTCGTGCATTAGCAAGATGACTTCTAAAATACAACATGGGATACTGTTAATGGGATGTTAACAAAACTGTTAAAAATACATTTTTCTTTTAACTGACTAGTTGTTTGATTTTCTCTTAACACTAACTTTCAAGATTCAATACTAAGATATATCTAAGTATACTAAACATATCTAAGGAAGAAAAGATAGGTAGAACAATATTGATATATTATTAACGTACCAGTTATTGCTTTACACAACTTTTTATCTTCGAATGATACCTTCTTTATATCACCACGATGTTTACCTTTCATATTTAACTTAGCCATAACTTCATGCTCCATAGTTCTATAAAAACTTAACAACAAATAATAAATTAAAAATAACAAGAAATTATTCTGCAATTCCAGCAAACTTATTAAAATAATTTTAAACACACATTAGAGTAATATATTAAAAAAAGAATCTTTCGAAATAATACTTTGTGAATTATCATTCATAAAGTATAGTTTCGAAAGGTTCTTTTTTTTATAAATGTTTTTTATTCAAAGTTTCATCGAATTGAAGCTGAAACCTGTATGGTAGAACTTAAATGAATGGGATAAATTAAATGTTGATAATTTATATATTAAAAATTGTTTGCTTACCATTAACTCTCGCAATACAATGTACTTCTCCATTAAAACGAAAAAATTGGTTTCGCCAAGATGAATGTGCTATTAATGGGTAGGTACAATCGGCAGAGCAGAGCAGATTGGCAGAGCAGATCATTTACATGGTACAAATGGCAGAGCAGATTATCAAATCTTCCGGGTAGATAAAATCGGCAGATGCGAACAAATAATTTAAATGGTACAAACGGAAGAGCAGATTATCTAATCTGCTATATTCTATGTGAAATATATGTGATCTGCCAAAGAGTAGTTTCTATATTTGATTTACATGTGATCTGCCGAACTCTATTTTATATAGATGTGATCTGCAAAATAATAATCTGCCAAATTCTATGTGATATATATGTGATCTGCCGAACTCTATGTAATATATATGTCAAATATATGTGATCTGCCAAACTCTATATAATATATATGTGATGTGCCAAATTCTATGTGATATATATGTGATCAGAGGATCCGGAGTCGAGAAAAATCGAGAAAAAACTCCGTCGGAGTCGAGAAAAAATCGGAGCTTCGATAAAACTTTTTTATAAATTAAAAAATTAAACTATCTAGTTGATAATTAAACATTGTTCTTATATTTGATTTTTTTACTTTTATATATTTCGATTTATAATTTATAATAAATTTTTAAAAAAATTATATTTTTATATTCCTTAGTACTTAAATATTTTTCTTATCGCAATCTTTTAACGAACAAGTTTTATCTAATAAATGGCTTTCTAACCAGCATCGGTTAGGAAGAAGGCGTGAACTTTCAGTTAAATGCCCTTCCGCAGTGCTCTGCAATAAAGACTTTTTGGGGTACCTATAGTAAAAACTAAAAAAAGAATATTAAAAGTATTTATTTTGAAGATCTTTTAAAATAATATTTTAAAAAGATGAAAACATTTATCATTTTATCAGAAAGTGAACTACGAAACTTTGTGACAAATCTGGAAGACGAGGAGAAAGCTCTTTCTGCTTCCGAGGAAGTTGCTTGAATTCTGTGGATGGCTAGTTCAAATTTCAAAACTGCTTCTGATTTCACACCAGTTACTTCGTATTCTTTTAACTGATCGGTGAAGGTCTTGACTTTTTTTGGCTTTTTAGCTGTTGATTGATTTTGATATAAAATTTCTTGAATTTCGACAAAAAAAGATGTCGATTGTGATGGTTCTTCTTGTTTGCTTTTAGCGCGATCATCTGATTTTGTTTGGAAACTATTTTCTTTTGTTGCAAATAGTTGATCAAATAATTTTGCAGCATAACCTTGAATATCTTTTTTGGAAGAGTAAAACAATGTGTGGTTTTTATTTTTAAAAAAATCGGGATTGTGCAAATAACGACTTAATGATACCAACATAATGTTTTTACGATTTTCGTATCTGGAGATTAACGCCTCTGCAAAATTAGAACTGATGTCAGTTTCTACAACCTTCAATTTCCTTACTAACGTTTCCATAATAATGTCACACTCCAAAATTGTTGTATTTGGATTTTCCAATCGAATTGCAGCGTCAGCAATGACTTCTAATAAGTCAGAGAGCGATTTTAAGAAATCCAAGTCAATATCATATAACATGTTTAAGCAGTTTAGTTCTTTGAGTGTTTGTTTTACAGCTTCTAAGCAGTCCAAAAATCTTTTGAACATCTGAAAAACACTGTTCCATCTAGTGCGGTTGTCGAGCAATAGTCCTTTGTCATGCAAAGATCCGTAAACTTTGTGTATTATTCTTTTAACAACTTCATATTGAAACAATGAATATTTTAAAAACTTAATTAGTATTCGAAGTTTCTGTAGACTTTTTTCGATATTTTCTTCATATTCAATCTCATTCTCCGAATAGTCAATTCTGTGTTCCGAGTCAAGTTTTAACTTATGTTAAACTATGCGTATCCGCCATGTTGGTTCACAAACAAATAATAACACTAAGATTATTCAATATTTGTCTTGAGTATGGCAGAGAGCGATTATTATAAAAGTCTTTCAAACCAAAGTATAACTACATATAGACTTAAGGTCTCAAAAATTGATAATATTGATCCATATACGTTGAAAAAGACAGATTATCTCTCCGATCCAGAATTCTATCCTAAAATCTCCCATGCTGATATTGTTACATATTTATTGTTTGCACCAAGCCCTGCCACCAAAGAAGAACTTAAATGCTTTAAAAGTTTAGAATCGTATAAATATTTCTTAGGTGGTTGGGTTAGAGATGTTGGCATAAAACTCTTCAGTAATAAATCTATTTGTTTGGTTCATGGATAGGTGATTTAATTTTACTTCTCTTTTATGTAAGCTTCATATACTATTTTGATACATTGGTGCAAAAGTTATATAACAGCAAAGGTATAAAACTAAATTATCTTTTAGGTTTTGCATTCTCAACGGTTAAATGAGCCACCAACATCAGTATGGATTATAGCTCATATGAATGGTGATGTGCTATCTGCTCACTGCAACTGCATGGCTGGCTTGGGGGAATCTTGTTCACACATTGGAGCTGTTTTATTTTTTATTGATGCAACTGTCAGAATTAGAGATTCTAAAACTGTAACTGAGGAAAAGGCCTATTGGGTGTTGCCTACTTCATTGAAATCAGTACCTTATGCTGAAGTAGTTGACATAAACTTTACATCACCAGATATGCTTAAAAGAAAGTTTGACAACACACTTAAAGAAAACTGTGCAACTCCTAGTGAATATGTTAGTAAAAAAAAAAGTAAACAGTCGTGTTTTGAAAAATGTAAAGGACCTTCACAAGAACAAGTTGACATATTTTTCAAGCAAATGAGTCTGTGTAATTCTAAACCTGCAATTTTATCAATAATACCTCCTTATGATGATATTTATATTCCAAAACAACAGAATGATTTACTACCAAAAATGTTATCAGACATTTATGATGTAAATTTGTTAAATATGAGTTACTTAGAGGTATGTGAACACTGTGAAAAGATTGAATTTAGTCAAGTTACTACTGAACAACAGATGGCTGTTGAGAAATTGACAAGGAAGCAAGCGCTATCGCAGAATTGGTTTTTATATCGTGCTGGGAGAATTACTGCATCAAATGTTTACAATGTAATGCATTCCAGCCAAAACAAACAAATATCTTTGATTAAAAAAATTTGCTATCCCATAAGTAATAGGTTTTCAACACAAGCTACTAGATATGGGAGTATCCATGAGAAAAAAGCACTAAGTATTTACACCAATCTTGTTAGTGTTCATCACGAAAATTGGAAGATTTCAGATTGTGGTTTATTTTTGTCTACAGAGTATTTATATATGGGAGCATCACCTGATGCAATTGTTTATTGCACATGCTGTGGTGATGGGTGTATTGAAATAAAATGCCCATTTAAACATAAAGATGATTTTATTTTCGAAGCCATTGAAAACGATAAGAACTTTTGTTTACAAAAGATTGACAGTGTTACAAAGTTATCAACAAAGCATCCCTATTACTATCAAATACAAACAGAGATAAGTTTATGTAAAAAAAAGTATTGTGATTTTTTTATTTACACAGAAAAAGACTACCACATAGAACGCATTTTCCCTGATGAAAATTTATGGCAAACAATTATTAAAGAATGTGAAACCAAGTTTAAATATCTAATACTCCCAGAACTAGTGACTAAGTTTTTCACAAATAAAATAGACAAAGAAATTGTTCCTTTAAGTACAAGCATTGAAAATTGTTATTGCAATGGAAAAGAAGATGGTGAACTGTTTCCATGTAACAACATTGATTGTTTAAAAAAACTATTTCATTTAAAATGTTTAAAGTTAAAAAACAAACCAAAGAAGAATTGGATATGTCCAGATTGTAATCAGCTTTCTATTAAAAAATTAAATAAGACTTTATATAGGAAGACAAAACTAAATAAAATGTCTAATACTAGTTTTAGTCAACTGGAATAACTGAATCACACATGTTTGTTAGTCCACATGCGACAGTTGCAATTTTATCAATTGTTGAATAACCACTGTCGTCTTTTCTGATCACATAATCCAATGGCAAAATGTCTTTAAATATGGTATACTTATTTCTAAGATTTCCAATTACACGTTCTACATGAATTCGAACTGATGCAATATGACGCGTTTGTTCAACATCAATCAAGTCAAGTTGTCGTTTTCCTTTGGTAAAAGCTGGTATTTTCACTGATGCACAATAAACAGCAACATTCCTCAATATCAAAACCTCTATCAGTCATAACAATACACCTGATAACAAGTTATTGAGTAGATTACAATTTTCAGTGAGATGTTTATCACTAGTTCTACCACCCCATGCTTTTGAAATAAAACTAATTACACCTTGTGGAGTTATCCCAATCAAAAACTTCACTTTGTTGTGATGTTTGTAACTTGAAAACGTTTGTGCTCTTGCTAAAAGGTTTCTTAGTGTATGTGTGAAAACTTCAAAACAATCAATAATTACAACCACTTTTGTACCAAAATGTTTCCGAAAACAATTAGGTGCAGTTTTCCATAGCTGATCACGTGCAGGCCATTTTATAAGTTGACGTAAATAAATAAACAGGACATCTGTTAGGTTAATAAATACAGTAGAAACTGTTGAGTTACTGACTTCAAAACGATAGGCAAGATCTTGTAAGGTCAGATTAAGACGTAATCTCATCAAAGGCAATGTTAATTTACTGAACTTAGACAATGCTGATCTTGATGAATGTGGTATATCATTGCATATGAAGTTATATAAAGTCATGAGCATTTTAACATTTGGTAAACCAGTATAAAATGTCACTTTATTGTTGGTAGTAAACCATTCTATAGCTCCAATCTTATTAAGACTAAGTTCTTTATTTAACTGGTAAATCAACCTATCTTTTTCTAATAAATTATTTTCAAGTGAATTATTTATATTTGCTGACATATCAGTTTGTGTTTGTCTGTTAATATTATTTAGTTCAATATTAAAATCAATGGTACTTTCATTGCTATGTTCATAATTTCCACTATCAGTTGAAATACCAGTCCACTCTTCATTACTTATTAGTTTCTCAGTTGTCATAACTCCAGCTTCATGTTGTCGCTTTTTTATTCTACTGAACCTTTCGCTATTGAGACTTTTGTTTTTATAGCCCATTTTTATTGTTGGGTTCCAATCAGGGTGTGTCTTTTCAAACAGTTTTGAAGGCTTACCTAAGGATGTAATAGTATAAACATTTTAACTATAAAAAGATAATATCAAAATAAACAAAATTCCCAATAAGACAAGAAAGAAGACATTTTTCAGTTATGCAGGCTATTATAGGTGTACAAAAATATCTTATAAATAGTTTTTATATGAATAAGAATGAATAAATTAATATTAACTAACCAGAAGAAAAATGATCAGAACAAACTCTGTAGTGACTGGCACTTGTATCGATATCTTTACGTTTTATAACAGCAAACCATTTTGCTCTTCGTTCTGTTGACAATAATTCCGTTTCTTTATCATGGTGATTAATAACCTTAGGAATTCTATAAAACGACTTCTTGCAGTTTTCAGAACGATTACTGCAATTAAAAATGCAACAGAAGACCATATTTGAAGATATAAAGAGTTTATGAGTTATTCAAATAAAACCTTTTCTAAAAGAACTTTATACAACACTTTTGTTTTGTTGTTAACAATTTTCGAATTGAATCTTATACTAAAGGAAATAGTAGCTAGGAAAATGGCTAACTGATAAGTTCTGATATAGTTAACTTAGAGAACCGCATCTGAATAAAGTTGAGCTAAAGTTGTTTGTGAACCAACATGGCAGACAAATGTACTTTGATTTTCGTGACGTCATCTCGGAACACAGAATAAGAAACTCTCCTTCAGTCTCTCCATCAGTTTCTGTTTCTGTTTCAATATCCGATTCAGTTTCTTTGTTCACAATTTCGCGACAACCTTTTTTAGCGTATAGCAAATCACAAACACTCAAATGAATTGAATGATTCTGGCAGATTTGATGTGGAAACTTAAACATGGTACCCAATTCCACCATCCAGCTACAGCCATCCGTAGTTTTACCTGCAACATCTTCATCATCTATACCGAATTCTTTTAATTTTTGCATTATTAAAATGTTTAATGTTTCGGCAGAACTAGGAGACGGCAATTTCACCATTCCTAAACAATATGTTCGGTCGTGATGAACATTTAAATTGTAGTATCTTCTACCTCTATTGCTACACCATTCGTCACCTGTTAGTCCAAATTTTTCTCCTTTTGCTTTCAATGCAGCCAATTCAGCGATCATTAAACATTTGGCTTCAGCATGAAACATCTTAATTTTTTCTGAAATTGTGGAAGCTGACTTGGGCAAACTATGCCCATAATTTTCAAAAAGCATTCTTAGTAATTCAGATTGAGTTATGGACCTAATCGAGTATCCATCAAGAGCTGTCAACTTGGCAAGAAGATAGTTTAACAATATCTTAGTCAAAGCTGGTCTGGAACTGGATGGTTTTAAATCTATTTTCTCGCAACTTTTGATGTGACCAATTAGGCCGTTTGTGCTGCTTCCTGAACAAGCGATTCTTTTATGGCATTTTTTGCAATCTCCGTATTTCTTATCATTTACTACAACTTTATCAAAGTATTTCCACGCTTCCGAAACCATTTTTCTCTGTAAAAGAATATTAGACTTAAGGTGGAGAAAATTATTTTGATCATACGATATACGACATTATTGTAAAAAAAAAGTATCAAATGTCTAAAACTTACCTCGTTATTTTAAGACCAGTTTTTGTATATATTTGTGAGGATTTGTTTTGACTTTCCCTGAGACACTAAAGAGTCACTGTTTTCTTTATGAACTTGATAATATTTTTTCCCATCTGACTGCGAATCATACTTTTTACAAAGTAAACTCCCCTTACATACAGTTTTACAAACGCGTCATTTTAACACATTGAATACATTAAGAGCGTACATGCTTAACAACTACGTACATTAACCCTTTCCTGCCTTACGGTACTTAGAAGTACCACCACATTTTTCGTCTAATAAATTAACACAAAGTTCCTGACGGTATTTTTAAGCCTAGGTCTTGGAAATTGTACTTCTAGGAAAAATAAAAATCTTAAAATAATCTGAGCGTTTCCTTTTAACTACCTTATTATAATAATAAAGTTAAAAAGCAGAAATTTTCAAAAATCACTACCCCGGCAGGAAAGGGTTAAGAACCTGTACACATTAGCACCTACATACATTAAAACCCACACGCATACATTAGCACCTACACACACGCTAATTGCATCTTGAAGACGTGATTCATGACATATTGTAAATAATGATCTTGACTTTTTTTTGTAAAGGTAAACTGCTAAATAGTTAAAATACATTAACTAATATCACACACGCATCATATTTTAAAAGTTACTGTTTACAATATCTTTGCTTAAAAATGAAAAAATTCTTGCTTTTTGACAAAAAAAGATATTTTATTATGCATTACATTTTATTATACCTCAACTGATTTTTATGGATTTAAAAACTTCTATTATTAAAAAGATACTATTATAATCAAAAGAGTTTCTGAAATAGTACAATGGAAAAGTTCGAGTATGTTCTATTATATGGTTTGAAATAGAATAAGCTTTTTTTTTGATGTTTTTTCCACCACCATCTGTCCCACTGTGCATTACTAATTGCTTTGCGATGTAAATTTGTGTTGATATTGAACAAAGAGAACACTTATATTTTGAAAAAAACATGAACTATTGTAAAAGCAGCGTAGAAATAAAATAGGAATTAAATTATTTTACGAGTAAAAATTGATATTTTCTAAAAACCTCGTCAAAGTTCCGTCGAGGTTTCTCGATTTCTCTCGAACTCCAAAACTCCGAAAAACCGAGAAAAATCCGACGAGACGGAGTTCCGAATGGATCCATTGTATGTGATCTGCCAAATATTGATGTGCCGAACTCTATATAATATATATGTGATCTGCCAACTCTATAATATATATATATATTAGGGTGTTCAGAAAATTTTTTTTTTTGAAAATACGAGCTCCCTGGTAATTTTCCCATTTGACTTGATAAGATATGACCATTATTCAAATTTCAGGTCAATACCTGCTGATTTGACATTGCCACCAGCCTTTTAAAGTTATCATGAATTATTAAAATTTAATCTTATTCATGAATTTGGGATAATAATGCAGAACATTAATTAGTACTTTTAATTGATTGCAACTATTAATCTAAACATAAAAAATGCTACTAGAACACAATGATATAATTAATTGATTTAGACCTTTATGCAAAATAAAATATAAATGTTTGAGATTCAAGTAATTACTAGTTTATGAAATGAGTAACAAAACAAAGTTATAGAAAACTTAAATTTCCTTATTATTTGTATATAACTAATCAACTGGAAACACTGTTACAGATATTAAATTAAAATGTTTCTATATTAGATTCAAATTCACTAAAACATATTTAGACTTGGAAATGCGAGATAAAATTTACAAAAGAAAACTTATAATAAAACAAAAACTGTATAAATTGTAAAAATATGTATTTCCATTATAAAAGAAAATGTTGGTAAGTTGATAGGAGCATCTATGGCGTTTGAAGATGTCAACCAAAGTTTTACATAGAATAAGCTTGTAAATAGGCAAAAGCGATGCAGTTTCTGAATCATATTTTTATCATAACCTAAGTACTCACTGAATGCATACATTTTAGCTGCATATAGAATGTTTGCCATCCATCTAGCGTGATGGAAAGCTCCTGACGTAAGCCATTGTTCTTCCTTTTTCACATTTTTCTCACCAAGGAGTAACAACGTGACATAAATGCATTCCCTATAATCATCTCTTATAAATGTATGTTCTTGAAGGGACAGTTTAAGAAAATTAATCATATCTTCTTTTGTGGATTTCAACGAATGTTCATTTACGTCCAGCAATTTAAAATTGTCATTATTTTGAGGGATTGTGTCCCAAGAGTTCTTTAACTTTAGAAATTCTATATTGGTCGGGCCTGTCGTTCGGCCAAACAAGTGTTTCCATACGGACGACAAAATAATCTCAAAGATATGGTGGCAACATGGTAAATAAAATAGCACATCCCCATTAGTACGACTAATTGTTTGGCTCAGAGCATCAATAGAATTTCCTATCAACCAATTATTTTGTGACTGTTGTCTTCTTGATATTGTTGATTCAGCCATGTGTAAAGCAATCACCAATCATATACTTACAATATAGTTAAGGTATATATATGTTTTATTCATTTATATTATAATATTTATATAACACATATAAATTATATTCATATTAGGTAGTTGTTTAAACTATATTAAGATAAAACTAAACCCATCCAAAGGAAACAAACGTAACATTAAACCCATTTTTGGATTCAACAACGTAAAAGTATTTGCTAACAAAAGGCTACCAACTATAATTTAAAAGGATACATCAAAAACCTGAACAATGCAATAAAACACCCACACTCAACTACAATCAACTTTTCAATGGAGTGTAGCACGAGGGGATTGAGTTAAGATGTCAATTCATGTTATAACGCGATTTTGCCACATACAATCCTGTTAATTACTATACAATTCACTAACAATATAATATATATATATTCAACTTATCATAAATTCTGTAGATATATATGTTTGTTTAGTGTTTACCAACTTAAAATGTGTATTATAAAAAATTACATTAAATATAGGCTTTTATATGGTAAAAAACCATAAAAATACATAAATTCTATTAATTCTAGCGCACGGTGGCAACCCTAAACTTCAATTCAGGCTTAAAAAAATTTAACAATATGTTTATATAAACAACAGAAATGGGAAAATTGCCAGGGAGCAGAAAAAATCGAAAAAAAAATTTTCTCCATTGAATTACGGAACGCCCTAATATATATATATATATATATATATATATATATATATATATATATATATATATATATATATATATATATATATATATATATCTGTGATCTGCCAAACTCTATATAATATATATGTGATCTGCCAAACTCTAGGTGATATATATGTGATCTGCCGAACAATATGTAATATAAATGTGATCTGCCGAATTCTATGTATTATATATGTGATCTGCCGAACTCTATATAATATATATGTGAAATATATGTGGTCTGCGAATTCTATGTATTATTTATATGATCTACCGAACTCTATGTAATATATATGTGATCTGCCGAACTCTATGTAATAAATATGTGATCTATCATACAATGATCTGCCAGGAGACTCGTAAACTAATTAATGCACACTAGACTCGTAAAATTGCAAATGTGTTAAATAATCGTAACCCTACAAATAAAAAAATGAGAAAATATTTTTAATATAAATATTTTATTTGGTACAAACAATGAAAATAAATAAAAAAATCTCAAACAAAAGTTACAATAAAGAATGATTAGCAAATATTTCCTATATACATTTGGCACATTTGTAAATTTTGCGTTTATCTCTCTTGTACTCGATAAAAAGTAACTCTGATAAACCTACACAAGATGAATGAAACCACTCGTTGCACAATGCACACTGGACCATCGAATCAGAAGACATAAAAATAGTGCGACAAACACAAAACAAGGCGTTTCTTGAAATACGAATTACACTCTTCCGAACAGTTCTAAAACTCTAAACAGGATACTGAGAAATATGCTTATTTTTAAGACACGCTGATAAATGTTGACGCATTACTGACTCTTTGTATGTAAAATTGCAAGGATCTTTACCTAAGCACAAAGAAACACAATTTGCAATTGCGTAAAACCCACAAAGAAGGTCTTTTTGGCGAGATACATTGTTAATATAGAGCTCCATAACTGCATACTGTATACGAGCAAATTGTGAAATCGATTGTGTACACTCTTTGCTGGGAATTAATTGTAAACTGCAGTTAATGTTAATTTTACCATCTTTGCAATGCTGGTTGGCAACAGTTATCCAATGTCCTTTGGTTTCGTCATATAAAATTTGAACAAAACCCCTACTTGAAAACGGAACACTATTACACTGACCTGCAAAACACAGAATTGGGTCTTGTAAACCGTCAACATCAGGAAGCTGGTGTTTACACAAAATAATTGCAGCATAAATAACTTTGTCATTAAGAGGACCGCCTGGACTTGTGATTAGACTTCGATCAGAAATGTTAAGACTTATTGTATTGAACTGAAGCCAATCGTCTACATTAAATGGAACCTAGAAAAAAAGTATTTATTTGTATGTTATGGATTGAAATCCCATGCCCATACCGAGGGGGAGAGGAAACGTCGGGTGCGACCAACCCCTGTTTTTTAACAATTGACCTTAGTCTTATGCAAACTATGATATAACAATCAAGCAAGATGTATGTTTGCTATTCTTAACTGCTATTTTTTCCCCTCAAAAATTTTCATGGTACGGGTCTGAACATTATTCTTATCTGGTGCACTTCTTACCCCCTTAGTATAACAACTAGAATTTTCAAAATACTATTACGCTGTGACAAAAAAAAAACCTTCATTCCCTTCTGGCGTTTAGGGTCAACGCTCAAATCTATCAAACACATACACAGTAATCAACACACAAACTCTATGTGCAACATTTAGTTAATTTAAGTTACTGCTTTCTAGTTGATGAAAATAAACCTAAAAATACTCAGAACTTAAAAATAAATAAACAAAAATTGCATCACTTACAATACCCTCCAATTCAACATTAACAACTGGTTTCACATCTAAACAAAGTAACGACTGACAATCAGATGCAACTAAAGAATCTGTGGGTTGTCTTTTCGTTGGTACATATGCATCAGCAAAATGTAATTGTTTTTGCTTTCTTAAATACCATAACATATTTAATAGAAATACATTAAATATGTTAAGAATAACACCTCAAAATTAGGGATTACACTTAAAATGTAAAAAAAAGAATAAGAATATAATAAATGTAAAAATAGTAAACTTAAAAAGCAATTTACACTTTGGATTGAGGTAATGGGGTTGCTGTAGCAATATTATCAGTGTGTGAACAATCAATACCAATTAAAGTTGGTGACACTCCTAAGTCACTATTTTGTATCATGGAAGAGTCATCTAAACAATTTCTGTCAAGATTTGCCATTGCATCAATTGCATCCGGTGCAGGGATAAAGTTAATAACTCCCGTTCCTGTCTTCTTCCTTCCTGATTTTTTGTCACCTTTTTTTCTAAAAAAATGAGTTCTTTTATGTTATGTTAATAGATTTTATAGATAGATTATTTTAAAAAAATATGTTTTCAGTAAAGCTAGAATATAACCAAAAAAAATTACCATTTAAATAAACCTGTAACAAAAATCAATAAAATTACCGTGAATTGCGTCGTAGCTTGGTCAAATTCAGAACTCTCCTTTCGCTACACTCAACACCTATACTCCGTTTAACTGCCAGTAAATGACAACAGGTAGTTGAAGAAGAGCATGTGCAACATTCTTTTGGAAATAACTTCACCACATGCGCATTGCCATCCGGTCCAGAGACAGTAAAGACTTTGATGCTTGGATTGTGAACCACTTTCAGCATGTTAGAAATAACAATAATTGATGGTGGTACAAGTTGCTTCAATGATACATTAGCTGCTGCTTGCAACTCTGCTATTACGAGTTCGGGATCCTCCATTTTAGGTGTTTCATCAATGTTAACTGAAAAAGAGAATAATTAAAGATTATTATAACACTGATGAAAATGCATATGCTGTGTAGAATATGATAATAAATATAATGTGAAATATTATATTAAACTAAATTCTCTAACCATGGGCCATGGCATGACATCTATTGGGGAGGGGAGCCCGAAGCACCAAAAAAATTAAAATTACCAAATAATGCAAAATAAAACAACAATAAGTAACCGCAAAACTCATAAGTAAAAAACATTTAAATACATACTAGACAGGTGACTATTTTCATTGAGAGTGTAAGGCCCAAAGCCACTGAAGCTGCGCTCGATTTCTGTAAGATAAAAAGTTTGCAAACGATGCATTGCTACAAGCATTGCATCAACTCGTGCCTCCTCCCAATCCTGGAACTTCTTTATCACAGCATTTAATGATTCAGATATATTGTTTGTAACTAAACCTTCTATCAAACCAACAGACCTCAAATGTCCAATAAAAGCTATGTAAATACGAGCGCTCAAGTGGTTTTCAAAATAAATGACAAAGGCCTCACTCCAAGAAAACCTCAATGTATTAATTTTCATTTGAAGCTTGCTTTCACTTTCACATTGTAAAAGTTCCTGGATTTGCAATTTATATACACTTATTTCTTCTTTCCCAGCATTGCGTGTCTTCAACCATATCTCAATATCTGAAAAATTATGGTTAGAGCAAGTTACTACATTCTACCTTGGTAACACCTTTTCAATAGACTTGCTCAGACCAGTCTCTCCATCTGTTACAATAACAACAGTATTTAGAATTGGGAGTTTTGTTTTAAGTGTTTTAAAAAAATGTTTGTGGACTAAATCAAACTTTCTATCGTGTAATAAAAATGCTATAGGCATACATGGTTTTTCCACAAAATAACTTATTTGTGGCACTAAAATTGATAAAAATCCCCTAAATTAAAAGTTGTATCATATGAAAGAAATACTTGAAAACACATCACAAGTTGGTCTATGGATTTCTGTATTCCAAATGATTTTACCAAGTCAGGGTAAGTGGATATTGTCCACACAAATCCCGGCATGGTATGAGTTACAAAAGAGTCAATACTAAGTCTTTTACTTGCTGCTTCAAGACTCTTTATATACTTAAATTGTCGTGGATTTCTAGACTGAAACTGTATCTGTTCATCTTTGACATCAATAAGCATTTCTTTATAATTCTTGGATTCGACAATAGCACTTTGCAACGTTGAAGCTGTTGGAAGGAAATTAATAGATTTTTTAGAGTTTCCTAAAATGCAATAAAACATACTATTGTTAGATATTCGGAAATTATAAAAAATATTTTTTAAACAAACATAAGATTGATTTGCTATTAAATGACATTATCAAAAGATTACCATGTGGCACAAGGACCGCAAGGTGGTGGTTTCCCATATAATGAATAACAACAACATCTTTTCGACTTCTGAAAAACATTTGATGTTCCTGTAGCTGTCACTGTGGCTTGGTGGAGCTTTGAATAAACTGGTGAACCACGGGGAATTTTACAGCATCCACTCTGCTTCCATCTATATATGCATCAGCGCGCGAGTCATCTAATAAAATGAAATTTAAATTTCTGTTTAAAACCAACAGAAAATGTAATTGCATAAAATAACAAGACATTGGTGAGTCGCCTTAGCCACACAGAAGAAAGGTAAGGAGAAAACTTATTCAAAATTCTTATTTAATTATGTGTAGGGAAACCTTACACGTAATATTTACAGTTATATTTACAAGTATACAACTGCAAATATACATATTATATACTTTCGATTTACTGGTTGAAGTGTATGACAACATTACAACATAATTAACAAGCTTAACAAATTTAAGATGATAAATTCAAATAATTATAATTACCTTTATTAAAATAGAGAATGTTAATTTGACCCCCAAAAACTACTTATAATTGATCCGTTATAAAATAATTGTTAATAGGATTTTGGAGGTCAGATAAAATATCTATTACTCCCAGTTAAGTAGAATAAATTGGGTATAATAAAAATATGAGAGTTGAGTTTGAAATATTTTGATTACATTATACCGCGTCTTTTGAACACTATTAATGAAACTTCTAATTTATGAAAATTTTATGAATTATTAAAGCATAATAGGGCTTACGTTCATTAGTGTTAATCTTATACAATAGGTAGCTGTTTAGAATAGCCCTTCCAAATAAAGAAAAGACAACTTTTATAGTCCACTTTATTGTCTTACGCTCTGACAGGTACACATAGAGCTGTGCATCTCCCAAATCTACATCTCCCATGGTTCGATTATAAAGGGCAACAACATTTGGCTTCATAACTAAACTACCTCTTCTGTTACGCAATTCAGTGAAACCTGCTTTGGCAATAGTAGACAGTAATACAGGTTGTTTTTTTTACCATCTCGGTAAGCAACACATAACAAAGGACCTTTTCTATATTGGCAAACTTCTTTGTCTTTGGAACTATATCTACATCAAACCACAGCAACAGGCAAACTTCTTTGTTTTTGGAACTATATCTACATCAAACCACAGCAACAGGCACAGTGAGAGTAAACAGAAAAGGTCTGGCAGACCTTTTCTGTTTACTCTCACTGTGCCTGTTGTTGTGGTTTGATGTAGATATAGTTCCAATAGCAGTTGTGGAGAAGTATAATAGTTATCAATACCTAAGTGATGATAACCTTGATGGAGGAGGTTGGTTTGACGCAAAAGACGAAAAACCAAGTTGTAAGTCAAACCATGGCCATCTGGATCGATTCCTCCCTTCTATATTTCAAACAGAGACAAATAACCATTAGTGCTGTCTGAAACACACCATAATTTTATTCCAAACTGAGAATGACGCTTGTTTGGCATATATTGGCGAAGATGTGGTGTCTTTCCCTTGTAACCAATCATGCTCTCATCTATAGAAATATCTTTTTGAAGAATATAAAAATACAGAAACTTTTTGTTAAAATGTTCAACTAAATACTGAACTTTATAAGTCTTATTTAGTTGTTGTCGATTCGGGATTGAGATATCAGTAAAGTGAATAAACTTGAACAAAAGTTGAAAACGGTCACGATTGAAGTGAGTAACAAACCAGGGAGTGGAAGCACAAGGATGACTAATATCCCAATATAGTTTAATACTTGCTTTCTTGATGAGACCCATATTAATAACAACACCAAGGAATGCTTTTATTTAAAGATTTCTTTTTCCTTGTTTTATCCATACGTGACCTATTGACAAACGAGGGGACCTCAAATATTGTTAATTGCTTTGTATCCATCCATCAGCATACTGGTGGGTATAATTTACTAAATTTTCCAAAAATTCTATTGTGAAAAATAAGTCGACATAGTCATTGGGCTTTGACTCTGGTGAAATAGTATGTTTGGGTCCTGGTATAAAGTAAAAGTAAAAACATTAGGGCCATTGTCATCTCCTACAACAGGAAGCCACAAATCTAAAACATCATCAACACCAGCATCATCATCAGAACTGGAGTCTACATAAAAAATAAAAACTTCAAGTGCTTACATTTGGTGATATATTTAATTTAAATAATATTGTATTCAATTTTTCAATAAAAAATATTATGCCTTCATCAAATAAACTATCATCACTGCTACTTAAATATTCTTCGCTTGTAAAACTTTCTTCTGTAAAACTTTCTTCGCTGTCACTCATCTTTAATACAAAATATACAAAAACAATATGCCAAAAGATAGAAAAAATGTGTTCTATTCAATGGTACCATTTTAAATTTATGAACAGCGGTATTTTTGCTGAAAAATTCATAGTTCTGAACAACACTTTTAAAGCCACGATCGTGGCTCTACGTGCTCTGTCGGTATAGCCACGATCGTGGCTCCCCGTGCTCAAAGGGTGAATATTAAATTGTTTGTTTTTCTAAATAACTATCCTTCTGCTAGACTTTACTGTAATTTAATTTAAACGGCTTGATTATCCTAAACAAAAGCTAAACAAAAACCATAAGATATTTTGTACTTTCTTTAACAGTTTTTCCACCTGCTTTCTTGAGGTGACAGCTAAAACATAAAGAGAAGTCTAGTGATAAGTGTATGTTCGAATGAGACAATATAGTTTAAGAAAAAATACAAGACTTTGAAAAACTCTAAATAATGTGAAGGCCGATCCATCACTAAGATAGTTCTCCATTTGTAATTAGGAATTTACCTTTTACACCATATTCTAGTAAAATGTGAGAGCAGTTTAAATAGGTTCATAAAGGAAATAATGAACTTAAAAAGCATTTTATCAAACAGACAAACTTTAAAATAGAAATTATAAATACAAGTTACCAATTTACTGTGTTCCCTGTTGTCTTTTTATCTGGTTTCAAGTTCATAAAATTCTTCAAGGGACTCAATCTTTTCGAAAATGGTTACGTTTACATTTTCTGACGTTTTATTGTCACATTTGCAACAGCTTTTCTTGAGAAACAAGCGAAGTACTAGTTTTTGGAGTTCTAAAAAAAATCACCTCTTCAAGTTTAATAAAATATTGAATAAAAACTTAAAATATTTAAAATATGTAGACTTTTTGGGCAAAAAAATAAAATTTTAATTTTAATTTTAAAACTTATTTTGAAGTTTGACATTTTAATTGCTTTAAGAGATTTAATTGTAAAAGATTTAATTTGTATTTTATAAGTTTTATTTAAATTTTTCAGTTGTATTGTCAATAAATTTTTTATATATAAAATATTTAAACAATTATCAACTAAAAAATAAGTAAACCAAAATGTATTATGGTTTCTATTTATTTATGTTAGATTTTAGATTCGTTGTTTATTTATTTACGTATTTTTTTTATAAATAGAAAAAGTTTGATGATTGTCAAACATTTAGTTTTTCACCTTTTATTTCAATTTCAAGTTTAATTTTTAGTTGAAGACGCCATTAGTTTAATGCGATAGTTACTATTGTTAGTAAACTAATAGTTTTGCTTCTTTAATTCTGTGAAATACACTTTAGCTCAACTTAGCACATAATGTTTTTTGGTACAATAGGTAGTTCCAAACCAAACAGGTCATAAGAATTTATGTTGAGTATAGATTGCCTTGGAACAGGTAGTTAAATTTTATTATAACTTTTAGTCTTAGATGTACGTTTCAATGGATAATGAGATAATGAGATGCACTAGATAAATAATACATAGGTATCTGGAGATTCTGAATAATGAAGATGAGCAGGTGAATAATGTATTGGTAAAGGAGATTGCTGAGGTGGATGTGAAATAATTCTTGAACCTTTTTAGCTTTCTCTATCACTTCCATTATTGAAAATGTTGGTTTGCTTGGAACACTTTTACCTAAACACAGAATAATGAAAAGAATTAAAATATTAAGCAAGGTTATTTACAGTTTAAATTATGGTTAAGCATATGCATATAAAGTTGTAATGTAAATTATGGTATGGTTATTTTATAAAAGAAAACAACAGAAAATAGATAATAATGAATTTTTTGACAAAAATGATAAAAAAAGTCGCCACAACTGAAATATACCTTTAGAAAAGTCAAATTCTTCAACTTTTCTTATTTTTTACGTCGCTTCCTGAAGAACTTGTATGCATAAAAAATTCATGGCTAGCACTCTCCTCACCTATAACAAGTCACAAAAATAGAAAACAATATATTTGTGAACTTGCACATTTAATCCAATATTCAGATTGAAAAATATTATTTCATTACTGACCTTCAATAACAACTTCTTTTAAATCATACTTTTTCCAGGTATCTTTATTCGGGTTGATTGACTTTTTATTTGTAACATTAACCCCATTGGCCACCATAGCAACTTAAGTTCATCCTCAATCCATCTCTGAGACAACTGTATATCGTTATGCAAAAGCACTATTTACATTTTCCAAAAATACACACATCACATATTTGTCTATTGCCTTTTTAAAATTGGGTTTTTGAGTCATTTTTACTAAAATGAATAAAACTAAATATCATTATAGCTGATTCCCTTCATTACATTACACATCAAGTATTCCAATAAATGATAAGTACACAAAAAAAGATTTTACAAATGAAGTTTTAATAAAAATAATTCATTTATGAAAGATGTTCGTGACTTTAATACTAATAAATATTCAAATGTAATGCTTTTCATGAAATTCTAGCAAAAAGCAACCCGTAACACGGGCTATGGTCGGTCTGTTACCTAATTTATAATAGCTGTTTTCCACAATTTAAAGTTGCGAGACCTTAACTAATACCCTTTTAAAAAAACGCCTGTATAATTAAAATAAAAAGTATGCGGATGTGGATCCTTCTTTTAAGTAATGATGATATGGATACATGGGCAGCTTGTTGTTCTTGTGTTCAAAAAGTATTTGCAGAAGAAAAAAATAAATTATGTTTTAAATAAACCCCCAAATTAAATGCCCCTATTAAGTTTATATCTCCTAATAGGATTAAATTAACTTTACAAAATAATCGTCTAAAAAACAGCTTGAGCAAGCACTTTTAAATATGCGATCTGCTATAGAAAACTACAGTGAAACTGCCCACTCACAATTCAGTGAAGATTTTAAAGAGTTATTTTCAGGTTGTGACCAGGATAAAGTTCCAAATTTTATGAAGCTTTTTTTGGTCAGAACAACAAAAATTTATTTAAAACTGCTGTTCCAACAATGTGAAAAATCACCCAATGATTATCAAATTTTGCTCAAATTTATCAGCTAAATCTTTATCTGCATATACTGATCTTCGTTATGATAAAAAACTGGTAATGGTATTTTAGTACTTCCCAGTGTGCGAACACTGAGAGAATATAAACATTATATTCATACGACTAGAGGTTTTATTCCTGCCATTATAAATGATCTCAAGTTAAAGACTAGAAATTTTACAGAACCAAAACGATTTGTAGGCATTATTTTTGATGAAATGAAAATCCAAGAAGATCTTGCGTGGGACAAATATTCTGGTGAACTTATTGGTGTTATTGATTTGGGAGATAATAATATCAACTATGGAACACATAAAAATATAGAAGCTATTGCGACATACATTTTAGTGTTTCTTGTAAAAAGTATTGTCAATCCTCTTTCTTTTAGTTTTGCATCATTTGCTACAACAGGTATACTTGCTCATCAAATAATGCCAATTTTTTGGAAGGCAGTTTGTTATCTGTAGTTAATAAACTTGCATGTTATTTCCAAAACATCAGATGCTGTTTCATCAAATCCTCAATTTTTTAAAATGCACAAATTGCTTCGAGGTTGTTCTGAGAAAGATGTAATTTATCACACAAAAAATATTTTTTCCAAAAATCAAAGCGACATTTATTTTTTTGCAGATGTCCCACATCTTATAAAAACAGCAAGAAACTGTTTATTTCATTCTTGATCAAGACATTCAACAACATTGATGTGGAATAATGATTTTTTTCTTCTTTGGTCACACATTCAGCAAATTTTTGAACAGAAACTAGAAAGTAGTTTAAAATTTTTACCAAAGCTTACAAATGAACATATAAATCTAAGACCATATTCTGTTATGAAAGTAAGTCTTGCAGCACTTATAATGAGTGAGACTGTTGCTAGTGTTTTGGCAAATTTTGGGCCACTAGAAGCGGCAGGTGTATCCACTTTTTGTTTAATGATCAATAAATTTTTTGATTGTTTAAATGTTCGAAATTTGATCACAGAAAAAAAAGCAATTTTTAAAACCATATGAATCTCTTACTGACGAAAGATATCTTTGGTTAGATGAATTTCTTGAATATTTTCGTTTATGGAAAGACTCAATAGAAACAAGGGCAAAACATTATAATGCTAATTCAAAATCAAAAATGTTTGTATCTTGGCAAACTTACGAGGGACTAAAAATAACCGTACATTCATTTAAAGAAGTAGTAAAGTTTCTGTTAGAAAATGGAGTGAAATATATACTTTCAGAAAGATTTTGTCAGGATGACCTAAAAAATTATTTTGGCAGACAACGACTAATAGGTAGGCGGCGAGAAAATCCATCTGTACGAGATGTAGGAGATAATGATAACGTCATTAAATCCTTGTTTTTAAAAAGACCATTTGCTGGTAATGTACATTCCCATAACAAATTCAGTGACATAAGTAGTTCCTAATTGTCAAAACGAAAGCAGATAGTTAACACAAATAAATAGCGTTTTTTTAAAGTTATTTTTACAACTTTATTATTAAAAATTTAAAAATAAAAAAACACTTTAAAATTTGAAATTTTATAAAATTTTATTGTATAAAATATTTCTATCTTTACAAAGGGTTTTTGACTGTTTTTTTTTTTATCTCTTTTCGTATTGAATGCTTTTTTAAAGTTTTTTTTTGACAATTTTTGCTTTTCTGTTAAGTCTTAAGCAAATGAAAATGTACGCACATGTATAAATAATGTCAAGATTTTCTCTAACAAATTAGAGCTGATCTCTTTATCCACTTTTGAATCGATTTCATAACATAAGGTTTGAAAACACTTTATGACAGAGCTCTCCAACATAAGTTCTAGTAAATCTGTAGTAATAATTTTTGTAGAAAATTGGGCAGTTTTTTCACGAAAAATGTTCTTACACTTAAAGAAAACTTGTTACATTGTTTTATTTGTTTTCCACAATCCCCTCTGTCACGTGCATCAATAAGGGGCTGAGTATTATCAGAATCTGTTTTACATGCTAGTAAAATTGCTATACACTGTTTGCTAAACTGACTGCAGTAGTTTTTGCTGAACTGATATTTACAATAAAGTTTATAAATAATATACCCTCTTAGGTACTGCAAATATTTTACTTCTCTTTCAGAAAGTTAGTTAACAGAATTAGTTTTTAAAGGACATTCAGAAGGGATATTTTTTTCAGAGAGGTGAAAAGCAAGATGATTTACAACTTTAATTATAAGAATGTTTACTAAAGTTACATCTCCACTTAACATTTCTGGCAAAACATTTTCAGACAAAAATCCATAAATATAGGAATAAAATTTCTCAATATCATCATTAAACATATAAGTTGTAGGTCTTTTTACTTTCCAAAATATGTTAGCATCGTCAAATGAAAAAAAAATTCACTTAAAAGCGTCAGAAATAGCTAATGGTCAGCACATATCTTTTTCAACAATAGCCACACACTCATTCAAAATACACTTAAATTTTAAAGGGTGTAATTTTTTTTAAACAATACTCCTTAAAATTACAATATTAAAAAAAAAATCAATCAGTGAAGAAAAAGCAGCAACAAAATAGTTATAAAAATCTTCACTGATAGAAGACATTTACAACCTTTTGGTTGCTGTTTTTTCTTCGGTGTTAAAGGATGGCTCATCCATACCGCCACTACTACACCGTTTATTGAAGGACCACTTCGAAAGAGGCCCTGGGTGTTGGGAGCGATATCTTCTATATTGCTCGAATGTTAACGGCTCTAAAATTACAAATAGAAGCATATAATAGTTAAAAATATTTGCAATTTTTTAAATTAAAATATAAAGCATTATCTCACCATTCTCACCGGATGAAGAGATGCTAAAAATATTTAAAAAAAAAATGAGAGTATATTAAAAAGGGTTAATTTTGTGAAAAATTTAATTTTAATAAAAATATTAGTAAAATGCGAAGTTTAAAAATGTCAATTTTATATTTATATTAAAATAATTCTTTCACCTTTAGCACATATTTCTCCAGAAAAAATATATAAAATTTAAAACACAGTCCTACCAGTTATGCTTCTACCAGACACTGTTCCCTTCATTTCCTCCATAAAGTTGTCTAAAGTGAAAAAAAAGATAACTGAAGCTAAAACAAACAAAAAGTAAACTAAAATTGACTTTAAACTAAACCAAAAGTATAAACTAAAATGAACTTTAAATCTTGATAACTATATCTCAGAAGACGAAGTTCGGTTGTCCAGTTTTTTGTGAAAATGAGTTATGTATCAGACCTTTTTTAGTTTTTTCATTATTTACAGAGGTATAAAGACTGTTGTCCTACGACAACGTGAAACAAAGTTATGCCAATATAAAGGGTCTGGTGTCCCCACAATGTTGAAAAGAGGAACGTCTGTTGTCCAGAAAAGACTTTTCACTTTTTCATTTAACTTTTTATTTGTCAAAATTTTATTTGTGCTTCAAGACAAATGAAATAAAACCCGAAAAAAATAACACAAATTTAACCATCAAGAATAAGCTATTAAAGACTAATTATTTTATTATTTCCTGGAAAATTTCTAATGTGACAACCGACCTTGGACTTTCGAGGTACAGATATAAATGCTTCATTTAACTATACTAATCATATAATTTATACTTAGTTTTTTTTCCAACTCTCCTAAAAGAGAAAACAAAATAAAGCTGAAGTAATTGAAGTTTTAAATTTCCACTTACAGTACAAATAGACAAATTCCTATTAACAAATATCTAAGACACTGACTTATTTCAGTCTTCACTTCTTTTTCTAATAATAAAAGCATTTAAATGTATAGACGTTAAAATATCTATTTAACTTTTTAAAAATAAAGTCACTTAAATAATGTAACTAATAACTTTATTATCTCTCTCTTGCCAAGCAGTATTTCTAACTTTTTGTCAATAATTAATTTAATCTCGCCTAAGCTTATCTCTTTAATTTCTGCGACGATGAACTTGACTGTAAACATTTCCGTTTTCTTACATTATATCTGCTTCAAGCCTAATATCATCCATTTAAACTTCACTTTTAACTGAAAGTAGTAATAAAAAATGTTAAAGGAATCCTGAAAATTGCGGTCTTTCCTATAAAACTTTTTCTCTTCTCTAAATAGCACAAATAAATAATTTTTAAATGTAACAGATTGTCATTTAAAATAAATTATGCAATAACCTTATCACTTTAAAAAAATATATATCACATAGGAGGTATTTGAAAAAATATTAGCTTAGCAAATAATAATAAAAAAGGTTATCAAAAACATCCAATTCCATAATAAACATATTGCTAACAAAGAAAAATTAAAGAAAAAAAAGTTGTAAATCCTTTTTTGCACACTTAAATCGTATTTCTTCAAAAAAAAAATATTAGTAAACGTTTTTAAAAAATTCACAAATCTTTACAATATTTTGTTCTTCTATACCACATAAATATATCATCTGATAAATCTAAAATAAAAAATGTAAAGAATAAGTAAATAAATAAAAAAACATTACGTACAAAAAATGAAAGTCCATTTACCTTATAGAGAAAAGCTGTAATGAAGAAGTTGTAAAATATTAATATCTTAAGTTATCTTTTACAAAATAATTCATGCTGGAACATCATGATTCCAGAATATTTATAGCAAAATCATGAAGTAGACAGCGCTAAAAACGAAAAATCATATTGAGATAAATCAAACTGTATATATGGCAAAATAATTTGTATTGGCTTTTAGATTATTGATTTTTAATAAATCTACCTATTAACCATTTTCAACAATTGACACCAACATGAAGATAAGCCAAATGTCTACTAACTCGAAAGATAACAAAAAAACATTACAGCAACAACACAACAATAGCACATACCATAAGTTAATATAATATATGTATATAATAACTTAAATAAGATAACATTCATATATAACAAAACTTAAGTAACAACATTACGCAAAATGTTATTAAAATACATTATTATGTATTTTTAGAATAACCTTTAATAATAAAGGCTTGAAAACAGCTAGACCTAAAGCAGTTACAGTTTGACACTAAACACCATCGTGTAACCCTCTGTTAAAAGTACATCACTTGGCTGGCAAAGTTGACAAATCTTGATCTACACGTTTACCAAGTCACAGCACTTTGAAAACACGGAAACAACTTAATATAAACACATGTACCAACTATAAACACAATAAATGTGTTTAAATATGTATATAAGGTTAAATATATATACCTCATATACATATTTAAACACATTTTTAAAACAATTATGTAACACATATCAACACTTACACAAACAATAATAAAACACTTTACATTATTATAAAAACACATTGATAAAAGAGCTATAAGTGTGCATATAAAAATCTTAAAAATGATGCCAGAAAATTTAAAAAGATACAAAATATATATTTACAAACAATACTTTTTACCTTCTTTTTATTTTCATAATAACTGTAATCCTCATAACAACGTTTAACCTTTACATACAAAAACATGTGACATGCCTTGTCAGTGTTGGCACTAAAGTTTAATTTATCTTTCTAAGTTTTCTAAAAAAGAACAAAAATAGTTAATAGCAAAAGTCGAAATAACCATTTTGTGGAAATAGAATTGGTATAAATTTAAGTGACATCCATAGCCCGATTTTCCTTATAAGAAATAAAATGTTATGAATTAAGTAACAGTCCGACCATAACCCATATTATGGGTTACTTTTTGCCAGTAAAAACAAAACTGCCAAAAGAAAACTTTAGACAAAGAAAATATAAACAATTTAAAAAGTTAAAAAAATCTTTTCTACATTAAATCCTTTTTACTTTATCTAATAAAAATGTATATATAACTATTTTATATACTTACTTCAATTATAATATTATCTTAACAATGATTATTTATCTTACTATGATTCTTTATGTAATATATCTTAACTATTAAGGGGCAACTACCCTCAAATTTCAAAACTACACATATAAAGTAACTTTCTCTTTAGTCACATAGGAAATATTATACTGACATTAAAAATACCAAAAATAAAATAAAATGGTAGCTCGTTGCTATGGTAGCCAAAAAAACAGCTGAAAATACCACAAAAACTGTGTTTACGCCGTAAAGAAAATAAAGACTTGTAATAAAGGAGTGTCAATGAAGTTTTGCAGAACTGTTCTAAATATCTAAATTTGTGATATGAACGAAGCAGATTTTTGAATAAATTTTTTTTTTCCATAAAAGGCTACAGACAAATTAGGTTTTTCAAAAAAAGGTCAAAATGCAAAGAAAAAAACTTAATAACTCAAAATCCTAAGTCATATAAGAAATTCTACTCCGATCATATCATAAATATTGGCAAAATGAACAATTCCTGAAAAATTCATCATGATAGCATGTATACTTTTCAAGATTTTTTTACCGGCGTGTTTAAAAAGCAAATTCTCAGAAAACGCAAAACAAAAAATAAAATCATAAATTATTGTTCATTTCATAAATTTACCTTTTAAAAACTTACTTTTTAAAAGAATATTTTAAAAACTACCAGATTCATAATATTCCCTGGACTTTTCCATTGAATTTTGGTAATCATTCTTTGAAAATCGTTGACAACGTAACAACTTTCGTTTAATCTTAAAACTTTCACTCGATTTAAATGATGATAGATTTATTCGTTTTTTGTTTATGAGTCTGCAACCAGCTAAAGTAAAATGTCCTGGTTTCATATTTAGTTTTTCATAAATCAAAATAACAGACTTCATACCAATGTTATAATTTGCAACAGCATCATACACTCCGAACTCTAAACTGGCTAAACCAACATAATTACTTTTTGGTAATCTTTTCCATATTAAATTATTAAAACTCTCATTGCAATTCTGGGTTTTTCCATGCAGACACTTTACTAATTCAGAATCTTTACTTAAATCAGCATATATTGGCTTGATTTTGTGAATAATATCAACAGGAATTCCTGGTCCAGGTTTGTATACGGAAGAAGACTTAGCTTTATCAATGTTGAATTTGCACCAACTGTCGCCTCCAGTTGGGCAGTAAATGTGATAGTTATTTTCCTTAGAAGAAGCTACATGGAAAAGGCTAGCTAATACTGCTTTTTTCATTTTATTTAAATCATTTATATTGCTCCGGATAGCTACACCAAAAAAATTTTGCAAGCGATCAATAACTGCATTGGTTAGTCGACCATGACCACCTAGACCCTTAACACTTTTTTTTAACTTGCGTAAGAGAGTACCAACTCGTTTTTGGTAATGTCCTACACACTCCAACTTTTTTACCTCCATGTTTGGGTATATATCTTTGATAGAAAGATGGGATTTACTATCCCCATCACCAAGAAATTCGGTATATCTTAACTTGTGCTTTTCAATGGAACGTTTAAAAACTCTCACTGCACCAACAGATTCCATACCACCAGCTATACCTTGATAATTGTACAAGCAAATATGTTTGTTTTTCCAATTAGCATATGCATCAGGATTTGATTTCCTTAATTTTTCCTTCATACAGCATGCTTTACATGACTTATTCATAGGTTCAACATCGATTACTTTTCCACTATCTATTAAAATTGCGGTAAAAACACCATTCATTGACTGATATCCTCTTTTCTGCCACGATCCATCGCATGATACACCAACATCAACAATATCCTCACCAGTTGCATTTCCTTTTATTTCAGTTGCAGCATCTGACATTGTCTCGTTTGCAACACTTTTCACAACGTTTTTTATTTTTGTTGTTATTTTTGTATAGTTTTTGGGTGTCATGGGTTTAGGCATATTCATGAGCTGAGTAAATTTTTCAATTCCAGTATGACCATGTCCTAATACTCTCATTGCATAAATTGTCCTGTAGTTAATATCAAACCCTTTATCACAATTATCTGATGTGTAAAATTCATGTTTATAATCACAAGATGGTGTAGTACACTTCAAATAAAGAAACGATGCTAGACCTTTCTTTTTTTCATGGTGATCACCTAGGTACAGTGCACAGTTTTCACATTGAGGACACATTAACAATGAAAGAACTTTAGATAAAATTTCAGTGTCTATAATTCTGTGACCACTAATTTTTTTTAATGTTTTTAATTGGTACATTTGTAATGAATTTAACTTTCTTAGCAGATGCGCCTAAAATATTACTGTGATTTAACTCACATCCACTTACATTACATGCATTTTTATTTTTCTGCACATTAAATACTCTTCTTTTTTTGTGGTATTTTGTTCTCTGCTTTACTCTATCACTCATTTTTATGTGTTTCTGCTGTTGGATAAATTAGCTTTAATAACTTGATAAAATTGTAATTGTAAATAGCCTATGTTTGAATATAATAAGGAACAGAATATTATTTAGCAAAGATGATTTAAATCAAAACATATATTTGAAACATATAATATACAATCATAACATATAATCATAAACATATAATATTCACCAACAAAATATTCACCCCCATAGCAACGCGTTGCTATGCAAATATTTTTCACTTGAGTTCACAAAAACATAAATTAAACAAAAACTTATTAAGAAATCTATAATTTTTTTTGCAGATTCAAAATCTACATAAAATTTTGGTCAACAATTATTAGAGAAAAATAAATCCAATTTTTGAAAAATTTTGAGGGTAGTTGCCCCTTAATTAAATTCCAAAAGGAAAACAGTTTTAACTCGCTAAAGAGATCTTTCTCCAATGACCGCGTGTAATAAGAGAACGCGCTCTTCCAAAGCCTTGTAACTTATGATGAAACGGCGTAAAACATTAAACGTTTCTGTTGCAGTTATATTTTAGATATCTGGCCGAAGTGGTAATAACAAGTCTTTAAAAGCAGGGGTTGAAACATGCTGGAAAGCTAGATTTCCTGCATTACAGATATTTCATAATATTTAAGTCTGCAATCAATTGGTATTTGTCATTTGATCCATATTTTTTGACATCCATGGACCTCTAGGGGATGGACGTGCAACCTGTTGTTTAACATCAAAGAGGCCGCAGAAATCAGCGAGCCATGCGAGTTTCCGACAAACTCTTAATTTTCACCCGTCAACAAAAGAAATTACTAAAATGGCTGCCCACAGTTTTTAAACATAAACTCTGATCACGTGGTATTAGTTTAAACTTTTATAGCATTTCTTTAATAAGGCTGTTTAGGATAAAGTAGTTACTTCACGCGTTGATAAATTGATTACCAAATTACACCAAGATAAAGGAAATTAGTTCACAGTGGGCCTGAGCATGCTCAAAAAAAAATTTTCGTGCCCAATTTTTTCACATAGTAGGTCTAAAAGGTGTTACTTTTCTCAACTCAAATCTGTTAAAATTAAAATGTTTGAACGGGGGTTTTTGAAAAAAAAGGTATTTTCCTTTTTTAAGAATATCTCAGTAAAAAGCACAAAAAATAACATGAATTGCTATCTATACTCTCTTTAATATTTCATAAATGTTTAGATATAATAGAAGAATTTAAATATCAATAATAAAAAACATTAATTTATAATTAAAGCTAGTAATTCTATAACAGTTTTGTTCATATATTGATAATAAATGAAAAATCTCAAAATATGAAATGTCATTAGTGAATATTTGTGCATAATATTACAGATATATAACAATGTTTTGTACATTACATCAAGTCTGCAGAGCTATCGACTATTTTAAAAAAACTATACATCTTATTTATGTTTTTATTAAGTTTATTCATTTAAAAAGCTTCGATATCCACAACACAAAATAGAGTTATTGAGTACTTATTAAAAATAATTTACATAAATAACTCTAATATATACTTTAAAAGTGCGCAATATTGTATGCTGCAACAGCATTCTTTAATGTTTTGGAATAATTTGGATGATACTGCCCGATTTTTTTTTGGTTCCAAAATTGCTTGAAATCCTGGTGTACTGCTTCCAACGCCTGCTCCGTCCAATAACCAAGGCCTAAATATTTTTTTATATAATATAATTTAAAGATTTTTTAAATTTGTTTAAATATAAAATAAAGTTTTCGCAAAAATATAGTCCATATTTAACTAAATATTCAATATTATCTAATAGATATTTCCTGTAAAAAAAACACTTACCAAATGTGCCCCCTTTAAGGTCAATAAATTCTATAATATGTTGCTCAACAATATGAACTTTAACTGTTACACTGGCTCCTAAGTTTCTGTAGTCATCTGAGAATTTTTTGATGTCATATTTGTAAGTTTTACACAATGTTTTCCCAAAACATCCTTCTATAACCTTTTTGAAAGATATTAGCACCTTTATATATTTGGCCCCATGAATACCAAGACCATGTGTACAAAAAAATCTATTTAAAATATCAACTTTTTTTAAAAATACATTCGAAGCATTTCCTTCAAGTCTGTGTTGTCCTTGATACGATACTCTGCCAAGATTAATGGACTTAAGATAGACTGACATGAAGTTAAAACCATCTTCTTTGTTCTTAAACATATTTTTTTCAATATCGGAAATAATTTTGTCAACAATACCAAGTAGAATATGTAGTCCAGGAATGTTTATTATCTCAACAGTTTTTTTCTCAGGATCTCCTGTAACAAGAGGAGGATGAATGCTATTTTGAAATTTTTTGGCCTGACTAAGTTTAGAACCATTTTCTAACCATTTTTGGTGCCATTGATGCAAAGAACTGATTGTGTTTGCCTTAGCTTAAGGCAACAAAGGTATCTCAGTTTCGCAGAATGGACACGGGTGTTTAGAAGATGCACATTGCTTTCCAACCATTTGTAGTTGAACTTTAATATCTTCTGACAATGAGTAGTCTAAAGATCCTATATTAAGCTTTTCAATAAGCATTCTTAAGTTTACATAACTTTCATCCATGTGAGGTACAATTGCTAGAATAAGGGTTTTAAAAACACTGGAATCTTTAAATTCTTTTTTTTCATAGCCTTCTGAATATTTTATTCTCTTTTGAGGAGTTTCCTGATCTCTTTCATCAGGCTTGTATGTTATAGAAGGCAGTACACTTTAAAAAGCCTTGTCCACCATCTATTCCCACTTTAATATCAATCTCATTTGGTAGTAGTTTCCTGTGGTTCATTACCATAGATATCAGTTTCTCTACATCATTGCAAATTACCCCAGGAACCTCTTGTTCAATAAACTATAAAATTATTGTTTGATTAAATAAATAAAATTAATAATCAATGTATAACCATTCATAAAACATTAGACTACCTCATGTGAATTTCAAACTTTATCTTTTGTGAAAACATATAAAAATTCAGAACTGAATAAAGGAACTAGTCATGAGTTTTCTGTAACTCTTGCAGCTCTGTAGTTGCTTGCAACAGAATTTCTATCTCCGGTCTCGTACCTAAGAAACTTAGCAATCTCTAACATTTTGTTGTCGCTAAAAATAATTTTTGAGTTATTTGATTTGCTATAACTTTAAATATAATTTATAGGTTTATAAATCATAAAATAAAAACTATATATTAAATTCTTGCCTAACATGGATTTTATTTTGCAGCATTTTCAATTTTTCTAAACCAAAGTGTGGCTTCTTAACTTCAGTATTGGTAAAATAAACCAGACATTTATTCCGGCCATAAGTTTTTAGCTTGATTTTATTGTCACTTTTACCAGCCATATGTTTTAGAGTAGAGGATACAACTCTTTCTAAAAAAAAATTTACAAAATATATGACGATATTTTAGTTTTCTATTAAAATAAATTAAAAATTGTTTTCTTTTTAATTAATATATATAATAAAAATAATCATAATATAATCCTACAGAAATGCTTAATGTTTAATGTTTAACGTCGTTTCGTCATTAGTTACTAGGCTTTGAAATAGCGCGTTCTCTAAATGCACGCGGCCATTGGAGAAAGATCTCTTAAGCGAGTTAAAACTTTTTTTCTTTTGGAATTTAATTATTAGTTTAGATATTATTACATAAAGAATCATATTAAGATAAATAATCGTTGTTAAGATCATATTATAGTTGAAGTATTTATATTAAAAATAGTTATATATACAATTTTTTTAGATAAAGTAGAAAGGATTTAAATTTTTATTAGAAAAAATAGAAAGAATTTTAATTTTTTAAATCTTTTATATTTTGTTTGTTTTAATTTTTCTTTTAGCAGTTTTATTTTTACTAGCAAAAAGCAACCCGTAATACGGTTTATGGTCGGTCTGTTACTTAATTTATAGTATTTTATTTTTTAGAAGGAAAATAGAGGTATGGATGTTATTTAAAGTTATACTAATGCTATTTTCATAAAATGGTTATTACTACTTTGAAATTTCTGTGATGCTATTAACTATTTTTGTTCTTTTTTAGAAAATTTAGAAAAATAAATTAAAATTTTGTGCCAACACTGACATGGCATGTCACATGTTGCATTGTATGTAAAGGTTAAATGTTGTTATGAAGATTACAGTTCTTATGAGAAAAAAAAGAAGGTAAAGAGAATTGTTTGTAAATATATATTTTGTATCTTTTTAAATTTTCTTGCGTCATTTTTAGAATTTTTGTTTGCACACGTTTATTGTTTGCATATATGCTTTTTTATATGTATGTGTGTGAATAAGTGCTTTATAGTTGTTTTATCAATGTGTTTTTATAATAATGTAAAGTGTTTTTTTACTGTTTGTGTATGTGTTAATATGTGTTACATAATTGTTTTATAAATGTGTTTAAATGTGTATATAAGGTATTTATTTATTTTAGTATATATTTAACCTTATATACATATTTAAACACATTTATTGTGCTTATAGTTTGTACATATGTTTATATTATGTTCTTTCCGTGTTTTTAAAGTGCTGTGACTTGGTAAACATCTCCCTGAAAATCAATTATTGTATTTTAGAGAAGGAGCAGAACATATGGCTTTAGATCGTGCAGCTCAGCGTGATATGCACCTAATGGCATGGTTTAAGTTAAGTACTGAAATTGAAAGAGCATATTGCTATTCGTATGTAGACATTCCTTATCACTTTATATTTGATGATAAACATTGTAAATGGAAGGTTAGATAAAGGGGTGGTAATAAGATGATAGTAAGAATGTATAAAGTTAATCCAACTGGAGAATAGTTTTTTCTTAGACTGTTACTTTTACAAGCAAAAGGAGCAACATCTTTGGAGGATGTGCATACTGTTAATGGTATTGTCCTTGAAACGTTTCGTGAAGCATGTGTTTTGAAAGGCCTGTTGCAAGGTGACACTGAATGGCAGAATACTCTTTCTGAGGCGGTTTTAACACATGCCAAATAAAATTAGACAGTTGTTTTCAATTATTTTGACCTTTTGTGAACCTGACAATCCTTTACATCTCTGGAATACATACAAATTTTTTATGATGGAAGATTTCATACACCACTCAGTCCCACTTCTAATAGCTGAACGAGGTACTCTTCATCAAATTGAAAAGATTATTAATCAAATGTGTTATATAAAACCTTATTTGTTTATAGTTGTATATATGTTTAAATTATGTTGTTTCCATGTTTTCAAAGTGGTGTGATTTGGCATTATGTAGAGCAAGATTGATAACCTTGCCAGCCAAGCGATGTACTTATTGCAGAGTTGTGACTTGGCAGCATTTAGTGCCAGGCGGAGTTGCTTTGGAGCTAGGTTGTGTTGTCTAGCCTTTGTTGTGTTGTCAACCTGCTTAGGTTGTGTTGTCAACCTGCTTTGGAGCTAGGTTGTGTTGTCTAGCCTTTTTTAATTATTCTCCAAAAAAAGAAATAATAATGTCTGTTAATGTTTAGTGTAATGTGTATGAGAGTATGCAACCTTGATCTTTAAATCTGGGGTGTTTTCATGTCCTAAATTTGAAGTAATTGAATAACTAATATTGAACATAAAAACAAATATACTTTTATGTATTTATATGTTTAGTAAAAAGATAGATATAGTTAACTTTAAATTGGTTTTCTAATTTTGCCTTTCATATTTTAACTTGGTTTGTTATCTTCACTGGATTTTAGGATCAAGGATGTAAATATTCTATTGTTATGTGTTATTGTTGTGATGTTTTGTGTTGGTATTCATTTTTAACAATAGACACCTTCATGTTGGTGACTATTGTAAAAAATGAATAATAGGTTGTTTCATTATTGGTACTTACTGCTTTTATCTATTTACTGAAAGCCAAGACAACATTATGCTAAAAATGCAATTTATATCTTAAATTGGTTTTATATATATATATATATATATATATATATATATATATATATATATATATATATATATATATATATATATATATATATATAGTATTGTTAATCCTTTTGTACTTCGAAACAGATTTTATTGTTAGATTTTCGATAAATGTTAATATTAACTGCAATAATGTGTGAACAATATTTGCAAGTATTGGATGATCAATAATACGCCAATATTGGGGATGTAGTATTGCGCCGATATTGACTGAACTATATTGGCTAAAATTGTAAAAATGTTGACATCCCAGTATCGGCGCGATATAGTTTACCATATCGAGCCAATATTGTTCATCCAATATTGGGGCAATATTGTATAACCAATATTGGCGCAATATTGTTCAACCAATTATGCGCCAATATTTTCTGAACAATATTGGCGCGATATAGTTTACAATATCACGCCAATATTGTAAACAATCTCGCGCCAATATTGTTTGCTGCTCAAGTAGGAAAGTATATGTTAATTATTCTAATATCTTTCTCATTTATAATAAAGCTGGCCGCAAGAATTCTCCCGCGTTTGTCTTGAGTGACTTCTTTATTTTCAATATCATGTTTAGTTAAAAAAGCGACTCCGCACTCCTTGTTGTTTAAGTTGTTCCAAAGAGATTTTTCTTCTGTCAAATTTCGCCATTCCTTAGTCCATTTTCCTACGACTTTTCGCACCCGTGCGTTTCTTGCAGTAAACAAAGGTCGCAATTTTTAATTTCCCAATAGTGCATTACTTTTCGTCTTTTGATCTTGTCGTTGAGACCGTTGACGTTAAGCGTTAGGATGTTAACTGCTATTCTCTTTCAAAACAGCAAACAAATGGTTAGCGCGATTTCAAGAATTGCAAATTAACTGTTCTCTAAAAAAAAAGCGGCTCACTCTTATCCTTCAGGAGATTTCAAAGGCGAGGGACAAAGTATGTGTCTTCACTAATCAGCATTTCTTTTTTTAAATTGCAATGAAATTGCTATTGGCCAACATTGCCAATCGCTTGCAATGGATTGGGGAATAATATCGCAATATATTGCAAAATTAACAATAAAATTAAGTTATTATTATTGCAATACTGACAATAAAGTAGCAATAAGACAAAATTAATTTCACATGCACCTAGCTTTTTGAACTTAACAGACAATACCATTAATGTGTCAAATGTGGCAGCTGTACATCTTATTTCTACAGCAACATAATGTAATATGCAGTGTAAGACAGGGTGTGCAGAGCAACTACAGTGGATCACCTGAACAATGTTTAAAATAGCATTATAAATGAGCACAAGTACATTCCTGTAGTATGTACACAATATATACAGCCGCAGCTCATCAATCAGCAGCGGCAAAGGGTTTGGCAGTAGCGCGTCAAGCGAATAGCATCCACGAGCAGTGCTTCCAGCAGTAGCGCATTTAACAACAGCGCTGAAAGTTTAACATTAACGTACACTTTCAGTTCATATTAAATGCTAACTCTAAAAAATCAAAACGACAACAAAATTTAGGATAAAATAGAATGTGTATTTATTTAAAATAGAAACATAACATGGACAAAATAACGCAAAACATATTGTAAACACAAAATAGCAAAAATCGCTCGTGACCCCGCACCGCAATAAAAACGTCACTAATTTGTTTAGTCTTTGCACCTTCGATTTAGGAGTCGATTTGTATTTAGGTCCATTTAGGCCTATACGTTCTGAGACTGGTGCCATGTTGTCTGAATATATAAAAAAAAACACAAGGACAATTAAAAGTTGTAGTTACACAAAATAGTAAATTTTTAATAAAATTAATCTAATATACTTTTCATTTTCACAAGTTACCTGAAGATGGGTCTTCATTATAATGTTTTCTTTTTCTCACAGCATTGCCATCAATATAATTGAGAGCAAACTTGCTCTCTTCATCACTGCTAGGATTTTTGTCACAAAATTCGTCCATAAAGTTATCCGATAATGTTTAAAATTTACAACATTGGGTAATAGACCCCTAATATATAATGACAGCTAAATGTTGTTTATTTGCAACGAATGCATTCACTAAATTTTTCTATTAAGTAAAAAAACATTAAATTGATTTATCCACATACCATAAATAGTATAATTGAAGCCAAGGCTTCAATTTTTTCAACATCCTTAAAAAGTGGGCTTATCTAAAATAAGGGGTTTACATTTTAGGGAGGACTTTAATTAGAGTATATACGGTAATTGTCATCTGTAGTTGTGTTTTAATGCACTTACCACTTGAAACTCAAGGCATTAATGCTTAAAAAGTGTATTTGAAAGTGATGTAGGAAACGTATGACGCTCATGTCTTTCACAGTCCTTGTACCATAAAGAACAAATGTTGAAGAAAGCTTTTGAGTGTCTACAAAATCCAATTTTTTGGTTCTATTTCTACCAGGATAAGCTATTATTTAATAATATGAACCTATAAAGAAAAATTAAAAACGAAACAATCACGATAGTTTTACAAAAATTATCAAAATAAAAAATTTATAAAAAATAACTTGCTTGTATAAAATTTATAAAAAAGTATTTGTATAAAATATGCTTGTGTAATTTTTATAAAAATAAATTGTTAATATTGTAAATTCTCATTAAAATATTATGTAAGTTTTTGTGTAAAATATTATGTAAAATTTTTATGTGAAATATTATGTAAATTTTATAAAACTAATTTTTAGTTTTGTATAAAAGGCTTTTAGAAAAAAACAAACATGCATGATTTATTTATATGTTTATTTATCGCAAAATTTACATTTAGTCACCCTAAGCATGTTCAAAAAAATTCTTCCAATGGTGTTAAAGTTATTACTTCTTTTGTGAGTAGTTTACTTTTGATTAATATGCTTTGCAAACTAGATAGTCAGCTGGAATAACAACAATATTTTGTGTTTGTCTAACAATAAAAAATAAGTCATCATCAATGTTAACTTTCACATTTCCAATCATATCACCAAAAGTTTATAGATTTTTCAGTGTGTAGAAGGCATACCTTTATCCAACAAATATTAACTTGCACTCCACATTTAATAATTGTAACTGAACATGTATAACATTGTCAACTAAAGGAAAATCAAATATGATAGCAAACTTATTATGTCCATATTGACAAGTGTAGCTGTTATGTTTGCTATAATTTTTTGAATGGTAAACCATGTTTTAACTATTTGCCAGGATTTAGCAATTGCAATTCTTCCTGTTCACTAATGCCAATATTTAATGCTTGACAATTTTCAGATTTTTTAGGATGATCTGTTGTTTGCAGAAAACAAGAAGCTACTTTGAAGTTAAAAAGTTTTTGCACAATTCTACTGTGGGTGACAATGTGTTCCTTTCATCATTTTTTCATAATTACTAAGCCGAGCTTCAAAACAAAACATTGAGTATGCATTTTAAAAATATCGCTAACATGTCCAAGTAGATGAACATTTATAGTATTCATATATAAAGGCAGCAATTCAGACAATTGTTTTTGATAAAAATTAAACAGCTGACTGATAACCGATACCTTATCTAAACATATTTCACTGCTTGACAAGCGCATGCCAACTACTAGAGAATAGATCATCATCATGCAGTCAGGATTCAAATATGGCAGTAAATATGGAACTACTAAGTATGAAATATAGTTTTTAAAGTCATGGCCTTTCCAATGTATAAATAATTGAATAGTTGGTGTCTTGGGCATGTTATGTGGCTTTTTTTGATCAGCAAGTAAACTTTCCAGAGCACTTAATTTTGGACCACTAACAATAAATAATGCTTCCAGTTTATTAATAACAGAAAATAAACAAGTTAAAAGTTTTTTTGAGCAATTTTCGTTAAACAGATGTAACATATTAATAAGTATCATATCTGGCACTTTAATAAATGATATTTCACTAAAGATATTCAAGCCTTTAATTCCAAATACAGACACTTTTGATTTTTCAGCTAATCTAGCATATTTGGCATACATTTCAGATCTTTTAAGATTATATTTTGTATCTAAATGTGAATAAATATTTGCTGAACCAAGTTTTCTTTCAATTGTTCTACCAGGATGTTCATAATAATGGCATCAAAATTTACCATTATTTTGCTTTTGATTGATAATTTAGGCCACTGCAGGTAAATCGAAAACCAAATCATTAATATGAATAACTACTTAGATATTATTAATTTAAAGGGGTATTTAAAACAGTTTTCCATTTATGCACTCCTCAGAAATAGTTGGCAATATAGTAATTATGCCTAATTGTTGTTTCTTTGTTGTTTATTACCATTACTTATAGTGGTAGAATTCTTCCTATTGTAGATCGCCAAAGCAACATTTTTTGCTGCACATTACTTAATATGACAGGCTTACAGATCAGTCAGAGTAGAGTGGCTGCATGCATTTTTGATATAAATGGAGTTTTAGAATAAAGCCATGATTAGGCTGTGCGTGCTGCAGCCCATGCAGCTTAAGCAAATAAATTGACTAAATCCGTTCTTGGAACCATTGCAATAATTAGGAAGAGAAAATGTTGACTTTTTATACATCTTCAAATAAACTTTTTATACATCTTCAAATATAGCAACTTTCTATGTTTAGCGACTTTAAATAAATTTAAATATTTTTACAAAAATTGTAATTTATTTAATATAGTTAATTTATGCAATAATTAATTGATTTCATTTTATTTTTGGTGTATAAAATTTTTATTACCTTAGAAACATTTTTTTTGGTGTATTGGTACAAATAAACTTTGGCGTTGTTGGTATACTTACTGTGAAAAAATATATGGAATGCACCCTTGTTCAGGTTTTCAGTGGCGTTTCTCTGCCCAAGACAATAAATGCATTTTGTGTTTGTAGTTTTTTAAAATTACGTCAATAAACTAAAAAAAGTTTTTAAAATAAAATTTTTTTTAGTTTATTGACGTTTATTACGGTTCCAACGTAATCAAAAAAGTAAATTTTTATTTATTAAACATTAATTTTCTCAAAAATAGGTTCAAAATGTGTAAAAAATAAAAAATTTTCGAACTCCTTTAATATATTGATGATAACATACAGGCCTATAATAGTCGAAATAACCCCTAAAAATAGAGTTTACTAGAAACGCAATTACTCATGAATAAAAGCTCATTTTACTCTCAAACTTGGTATACTTGTTCGCGCTACCTGTATCTAGTGCGTGAGTTTTTTTTTATTAAAAGATTATGTTTCTACTAAAAGTTATGCTTCAAAACAACTGTATTTTCGAAAAATTTGCTACTAGGCCTCTGGTCTTAGTTCCCTAACCACGACTTACCAGTAATAAACTTATTTGAAAAAAACTCTGGCACTAGCGGTACACTGGATGAATAAGTCCTGAAAATTTCAAGTAGTTATCACTATTAATTCTAAATTTATGATGTTTTTCGTGAGACAATTTTCTTGAAAAACGATACGGTAGAAAATCAAAAAACAAGAAAAAGTTATTTTTTTAAAACTAAAATCCTCCTTTGAAATAAGTTTTTCCTCCCTCTTTATGTAAGTCTTTATCCAATAAACCCTTCTTGATGGCTTTTAGTTTTTTTCATTTTGATTTTGTCCTATCTGATGTTTTAATAAGTAAATTTTGGATGCTGGGTCGGTTCATTTTTTCAGATATAATAATAAAACAGACACCGGTCTGTTTTCCAAGTTTTTCATACACTTTAACAAGTCCAAATTGACCTTCGTTGAATTGAAGAATAGCACTATATACACCTAACTGTAGAATTGACCTTACTACAAACACTTGCTCAGGACATTTCATCCAGATAATATTATTCAGGGAATCGTTATCATTTTGAGTTTCCCCGTGGATGCACTTGCTAAGGAGATCATCATTTAAAAGATCTTGGAAAATCTTTGACAAGATAGGAAACATCCACTCTAGTAAATTAATCTTCTCTTTGTGTTTTTTAAATTTATTTTTCTTATAAATACACCACTATTCTTCTCCTGGTGGACAAAACATGCGGCGCTTATCTAAGTTAGGAAAGTTGGTACAATGATGAAGGATAGAATCTATCCACTTTTTCATTATGTAAATTTTTTCACCGTTAGTACAATTTAAGTTTAGGCTTCTTCGAACGGCAATACCATAATAGTTTGTTATTAAATTGATGGAGTTGTTTGTCAATTTTTATTTTCCACCAAATGGTGTAGAGGTATTTTTATATTCTTGTACTAGTTCCCTAAGTCGAAAACCTATTCGTTTAATTACATGTCCGATCCATTCAAGTTTAACAGGTGTAATACCAAACTGCGCCTCGTAGGGTTTGGAGTTAACAACTTCTTTGTAAGACGCTGTGTCTCCATCTCCAAGATACTCATTATAAGCTAGTTTATTTCGATTTACAGATTGCTGAAATAAATCAATAGCACCTGAGGATTCCATTGCTCCTGATGACTATCGATGGTTAAATTTACAATTATGAGCCATTTTCCAATTTGTGTATTCTGTTGTCCCTTTTTTTCCACCCCATATTAAACACTGTCTACAATGTTTTGATAAAACAATAACATCCAAACACTTTCCTTTGCAAACTGCTGTCACTACACCATTCAATGAGGTGTGTCCTCTTTTTTGCCAAGTTCCAATCGATACACGCCAAGAATGTATACCTGGGACAATTTCTTCCATTTTTGCTTCATTTGCAGCATTTTGCATACTCTCTATTGCAGTATTTTCGTATGCAGAAATTAACTTATTACTAATATTTCTAAAGGCAGTATTAGATACTATGTACATTTAATACACCGTGCAAAAGTTTTAATTATTTCGTACCCTAAAAAATTTCTCGAAATGCCATACATTTTTTCAGAAGCACTAAAAGGTTTAATATACTTGTGACTTATTTTTACACTAAAAGGTTTAGTATACTTGTGACTTATTTTTACATTTTCTAAAAAAGTAAACAATTTTATGAGAAAATCCCTTTCTATCATCCAAACAGAGGCGTACCAACATGTTTTGGGGCATAGAGCGGCACTTGGTGAATGGGGCGTATATATATGTATATATAGACTACATTATTAATGTATGTATAACACATTATCTTTCTCCACTTTCTTGAAAACGTTTGTAATAAACAAAAATTATCAAATACCATCTTTATCATTATCTATCAGTTTATATGTTTATATGTTTATATATATATATATATATATATATATATATATATATATATATATATATATATATATATATATATATATATATATATATATATATATATATATATATATATATATATATATATATCCATTAACGCCATTTTATCACTTATAGAAGTTCATTTGTGTACACAAATGACTAAAACATTAGTTTTGATTACTTATTTTAAATGATAATACAATAATGTACAATGTACAGTAAAAAAAACAGATTTACAGCAAAGAGTTACCTCTAGAAACACATTAAAATGCTTTCTTGCGAGCCTTGACTTCTGCAAATCGTTTGATTATCTCATCAAAATTCTCATGTTTTGCAATTTCGTTTTCTACTAATATTATGGCCAAGCTCGTCAAACGGGACTGGCTCATTGTAGGGCGGAAATAGTTTTTAATTAATTTCAATTTTGAAAAACTCCTCTCACAAGATGCCACGGACATACATATAGTTAGAAACAGTTTAAGAGCTTCAGTCACGTTTGGCAACGATTCACGAAAGTCCATTACGATGATAAACTGAAGCATTTTCAAGGATGTCCATTCAGCTGCAATGTCTAATTTGATGCCAGAAGTAGAGACCGCCGATTCGTTACTGTTTATCGGTTTGCGGATTGTGCGCCGAATTAACTATGCTAAACGGTTCAAATTACTTACGGATTGATTTGATCCGAAAATAATGTATCGGAAAAAAATTCGTTAAAATTTTTTCGGATTTTTTTTTCGGATTGCAATCCGATTCGATACTTTCGGATCGGATTGCAATTCGAAAAACTTTTTTCGAATTGGAATCCGAACCGAAATTATTTTTACGGATTTATACGGATTCAGAATAAAAAATGCTTTTGAAATAAGATTCATTTTTATTTATTTATAATATTCAAATATACAATGAAACGAAATGATTTCCTTGTTAAGAAATAAAATAAGTCAAAATCACACTGAAAGTTAATCATTTTCCAAATTCATTTCCTGGCCACACAATGTCTTGAATTTTATTGAGTTGCTTAGTGTCTTCTTTCATATATACCAACATCTCAACCTTTGAGATTGAAAGATTGGTTCTTCTAGAGCTGTATATATTCCCTGCTGTTGAGAAAACTCTTTCAGATGTTGATGATGCAGCAGGTATACAGAGGTTTTTTCTGGCCAGCCTTGACATTATTGGGTAAATATACTGGTTTTGTTTCCAGAATTCCAGTACATTTGTATTTGCTAGAACTGGTTTTGAATTCAAATACCCCTGAATTTCAGCAGAAATGGCTTTCTTGGTGCTTGTTTCACCTCCAGGATTAATGTAACCTGCACCAAACACTTTCTTCCTCAGTTGTTCAGTGAAATCAAAGTCGTCATCATCTTCATCATCCAACATTGAAGGGGAAGGAGTGCTTTAACTGGCCAAAAATTCTTTTCTTGACAGTTCTTCCATAGCTTTCTTTCCTGCAGTTTTGACTACTTCAAATTTTCCCCCCTCATCCACAAAGCACATGCTCTTCGAACAGCAAAGTGAATCCGCAAAAAAAAAATTCGCTAGTGGTTCGTAAATTAGTTTTCGGATTGTTAATCAGAAAAATTTTTACGAACTGACTGTTTTAATCCGCAAAATAAGTCGGATTGGCTTTTTGCGGATTTTACGAACCGAATCGGCGGTGCCTAGCCAGAAGCCTTCAGATGGCTTCTTAGCCTCTTTACTTCTGGCAGCATTTCTTCCTCCTCTACATCATTGAAAGTTTCTGAAAACTGATGGGCATAGGTTACAATTTCTTCATCAGTTGCCTTCAAAAGATTACCTGTGTGTACAACAGCAAACTTTTCATGCAGTGTTTCATACAGTGTTCCTCGAAGTCAAACGTTTTTCTAATTCTACATGAAAGTGGTCAATGCACTGGAACATAGCATGCTTCAATTCTTCCTGTGGAGTAAAACCTGCATCTTTAGCAGTTTCTGCTGGCATCATCTTTTTCACTCGCTTGGGTTTTCTGATTTCAATATCAATGTCCATTTCAGTACAAGTCTGGATCGCATATTCTACAGCATTATGGACCAGAACTTCTCGACTCTCTATTAAAAAGGTCTTCAAGCTTTTTAGCTTCACAACACACTTTTCCAAGCTAATACCTTCGATTTGAAGATATTTTTGGGCATGATTCACCTCGAGTAGAATGTGGTACCACAAATGCAAGAAGCAAAGGAAATTGAAATTACAAATGTTTGTCATCGACACCTCCGCTGCTCATCTCGTATCTAGGTTTTCAGAAGCATCACAAAGCTTTTCCACAGCCTTAACCAACTTTTCGAAATGTTTAAAGATTGGTTTCACGGCATCATGATGACCACTCCACCTGGTATCATTAAGTCTCTTCACTGTCACTCCAACGGCTTCTTTTAGGACCTCCCATCTATGTGTTGAACATGAAAAAAACGTGTACACACTTTCCAAAGTTCCAAATAATGTGACACAAACAGAAACACTACCAAAAGCATGTACGCCACATAAATTAAGCGAATGGTTAGCACAAGGCACAAATATTTCTTTTGGATTAAATTCTTTAATTCTGGTTTCTACTCCTGTATGAATGCCAAACATTGTCGTGGCATTATCGCTTCCTTGGCTTCGACAAAGCTTTAAATCCAAGCCGTCCTTTTCAAGATTTTGAACAATTTCCTGTGTTATGGAGTATGCCTTTTTCCCACTTAGAGGAATAAAACCTAGATATGATTCTTTCACTTCCACGTTCCTGTTGTCAATTTTCACATACCTAATGACCCGACTCATTTGTTCAGTGTGGGATATATCTGGCGTGCTGTCAAACAATATGCCATAGAATTTAGCTTTCTTGACTTCACAGATTATTTCTTGTTTTACAGCATCGCCTAAAAGAGACATAAACTCATTTTGCACTGCAGGCGATAAATAAGAAACTGGAATCAATCCTGATTCCAATGATTGCTGAAGCCGTATCCTGTGCTCCTTTAAAACAGGGTCATAGTTTGAGAGGAGTCTGACAAATTCTAAGAAATTACTACGGTTAAATCTGTCTAATCGGTTAAAGTGTTATATCTAAGAGACGATGCAAAATGTCTCTCCATTTCTTCTTCTCTCTTTCCATTACGTCTTGATCAGCAGCGTCGATGGTCTTGTTTTGGAGAAGCCTTGCTTCAAGTGTTTTCCATTTTTCTAAATTGTTAATATGCAATTCTGAGTTTTTGTGATCTGATACTTTAGGATTCAATTTCCACCAATTATTGAATCCTGTGATGAAACTTGATTTGGTCGTTGGATTATCGTTTTTATCAAACAACTTGCAACAAAAGCAAAACAGTGATTTTTTTTCATGAGAATAGACCATCCATTTCCTCAAAATCTGTTCTCCACTTGGAAGCTTCTTGTAAAACCAGCTTTTTGTCAGCTGCCTAATTTGACCCTTTGAATTTTCTCCTGGTTTATGTACTGGATCAAATGGCCCCTCCAAGTTCTGGTAAATTTCACTGCCTTGTCTTATAACATCGGTTCTGAGATAATCTGGCATTGGAGTGGGCCAGTTTCCAACATCATAATTTAATGTTAAATCTTCTGATTCGTGTACTGAATTTGCGTCTGATTCAGAACGTATCGAGTTGGTTATGTCTTCTTCTTGCCTTTTGTATTGTTCTTCTCCTTTTTCTTGTTCTTCATTGCTTGTTTGTTCATTCCGTTGGCCATAGCTTGTATTTGGGCCTTCTAAAGATTCAGGGCCCTCCTCTGACCCTGCTTAATTGTTTGCCTGGGATAGTGCCCTTTTAGTAAATTTAAGTATTGAACCCGACAACCGTTGTAGTTCTTGTTCTTTGGCTTTTTGTTTTTTCGTCTTTTCCCATCCACTGGGATAGTTTCGTTTCATGTTATCAACAGGTCTCTTGACTCTGAAAATATTTGTTCTACTTTAGACAAAGTATTTAGAAAATAAAACAAACCTACGCGTTATGGGTTTGAAAACGAACCAAACCTAATAAATTAACACTGTAAGATAAAACTTTCAAGTTTTGAATTACATTTTTCGGCTATTTTCTTAGAAAAATTTCAGTATAAGTAACAGTATAACTAATAATGTTTTCACTTCGCTTGTTAGTAGATATCTATTTAAATTGAAATGTGCGCACATGAAAATGTAAAATTTCTGGTTTTAAAATTCCATTGTTCTACCGTTGTATAATAATGTTTAATAACGTTTTTCATTGGAATTATTTTTTGTCATTATTCGTGGTTTTATTTTAGAGACAGGTAGGCAGAGATTAGATTGGCTGTCTCCACGGGAGTTGTTTATTCTAGAATTTTCTTAAGGGAGTTGTGTGATTGCCTATTATTGCTAATGCTTTAACGGGTATTTTCAGAGCAGCTGTTCAAAGGCAGTTTAGATGTTCTCATTGTATATTAATGTGCCTCTAATTTAGTTAGTTGTGTGTTTTCTGTTTTGACGTATATTATATTTAATATATTATTTATTATAATAATTATATTTATTATATTTACAACTATTGTTGTGTTTATTGTATTTATTATATAAATTATATTTATTATATTAGTTATATTAATTATATTTATTATACCTAATATATTTATTATATTTATCATATTCATTATAATAATTATATTTGTTATATTAATTACATTTATTAAGTTTATTATGATTGTTATATTTATTATATTTATTACGTCTATTATATTTATTATAATTATTTTATTTGTTTTAATTATTATATTTATTATATTTATTAATGTTCACAAATAAGCGAGATAGTAATTGGATTTATGAACCATAAGAATAATATGGGGGATTTAAAAAAAACGATTTTAATTTTAATGTTTTCGGAATCTGGGGCTCCCAAGATGATGGTTATCATGGTCTCGGGCTTAAATTTGTCCATTCCACCTATGCAAATATCGCCTTCCATATGGGCAATTCGCTAGGACGAGCAAACAATATGAAAACTAAATGTTTTCGTACTACTGATAAAAATTACTGTTTACCAAAATAGGCTAGGCCTACTCATTTTTAAGGTCAAAATTAGTTCTTAAAAACCAAGTAATTAAATTGACAATACGGATAGTGTTTAAGGACAGGCCCCTTATGTGGCATCAATATAAAACGACGTGTGATATAAAATTATAACCTGATAACTGAAATCTTCTCACGCAGCCTTGTTAGGCCTATATGCAGGAATAAAATTATAACTTACCATGTAACTTGGTGGTGACTAACTGAAGACGTGATTTGCTCTCGAATTATTGAGGTACTGAATGATAGAGTATATTAATCACATTAACGAAACAACATAAAAATCCGTCAGTTTGCCTGAACCATCATGAACCATAGACTCGTAGGTAGGGCGGTCGAATCTATTTATTAGTACTCGCGGGTGTGGGGGAGGAATCTTCGCGGAGGGCCTCCAAAACGGTCACGGTGGTTGTTATTGGCCAAGATGTCATTTCAATTTCTTACATCTTGGTTTGTTTGCTGTGGATGTTTATTATCTTGGCAAGCAGATACGATCATGTTTCAGGTTCATTTTTTTTGTAAACAATTATGATTACAGAACAAAAATATTGTCTATTACAAAATCCGGCTGAAGTAAAAAAAATATAAATTGTATTAACATTTGGGGGCCTACTCCCAGACGGGGCCTAGGGCGGACCCCCGCCCCACCTTCGGTACGCCACTGCATCCAAATTATAAGTTATTGTGGTATTGGCTTCCCCAAACTCTTGAAACTTGTTTCCTACTCACACTTGTCCTTAAATGAGAATAATTACTCCGAAAAGCACCGGAAAAACCCTTTGGTGGGAACAATATACACACCTTCCTGATATGAAAAATCCAAAATTTAAAATCTTTTATGACCGTCCGAGAAAAAAAACTTAATTTGAAGTTTTCGGCATTGTCCAAAAAGTTTGCAAAACGGTACAATATGTATCTTTGGAATAAAAATCATAAAAATAAGTCAGAAATTGTATTGAAAACATTTTGTTATTATAACGAAGCCCTAGTGAGTAATATTTAATTCTAAACAACTTTTTGTAATTCCAGGAAAAAGCAGTTTTTGTCAAGTCGTCAGGTTAGAATTATTTTGTTCTATCTCCAATTTTAAACGTTGGGAGAAAATGAATTGTTAATTTTACTAAGTAATGATTACTTATAAAATAAATTTTTTTTTTGAATTTTTTTTTCTAAATAGTTTCTTTAAATATGAATTATCATTTAAATAATAAGTTATTATTTCTAAAAAAAAAGTAATAGTAAAATTTTAAATAATTTTTACTTATAGAAAAAAATCTAAAACTTTCTTTCAAAGTTTAAAATGGGAGATAGAACAAAATAATTCTAACCTGACGAAGTGTTAAATTCTGCATGACAACTTTTTTTTAACTTCAAAGCAAAAATGCCTAATTCTGTTAAAAAACATGATGACTGTAGGAAAACAGTTTGTTTCCTATGTTTGAACAAATGTACTCAAGAATCGACAAGTTTTTTGATTGAACAAATCAAGAAATCAGTTTCATTCACACTTGACTTTTCTGACTCACGAGTTCCAAGTGGAATATGCAATACCTGCAGGGTTCTTTTAGGAAAAAAGTGCAAAGGTGAAAATGCGGCTCTCCCAAAACTTTATGATTTCACAGAAGTCCTGGTTAGACCAGAGACACGTGGTCAGCCTTGTGATTGCATTATTTGTCGAATTGATCATTTGAAAGCACTTCAAAAGCACCCTTTGGACAAATCAGAATCTTCAGGAGCTTCACAAAATTAAAGAAGATGTTCAGACTTTCTCACACTTGTTGCAAGAGGAGTGTGACATCAGTGCAATCAATACACCTTCAGAGAAAATCTTAAAGAACTTGCTTCAAAGGACCCAAAAGCCAGTGAACAGATTGCATCGACTGTTATATCAGCAAAGCAGTCCTCACCTCATGGAACTGTCAGGATTGCGCAAAGTGGTGGAGGCCGTCTCATGCCAATTACTCCAGGTAAAGGGAATCTTGCTTAATACTTCAACAGTAAAAGTACAACAAAATGTTTTGCATTTTAACAAGGCTACTGCTTTTTAAGTGTATTAATTTGGTGTTTTTCAAATTTCTTTCCTAAAGGTCCTTCAAACCCAAAGAGACTGTTTGGTGATGTGCCACTTCTACAAGCTCAAGATCTTGTCTGCATACAAAACAACACTGGAATGTCAAACAACAACATCAAAAAACTTGCGTCTACATTAAACCAAGTCACAAATACAAAAGTTGTCGAGCCAAGATTTAAAGAAAAGTTTCTTGACATTGGAAAGCAATTGGTTGACCACTTCTCACACACATACATGTCCATTTCAAATGACAAGCAGCAGTCCAGAAAACAACTTGTGGTTCACTGCAAAAATCTGTCTGAGCTACTTAATGATGTCTTGTTGCAACGTCATGTTCAAGGTTACTACTTGGTGAAGTTGGGCATCGATGGTGGAGGTGGTTTCCTTAAAGTCAGTCTTGGCATTCAAGAAGAAGAAACAAGACTTCCATCCATTTCACCACCAGGCAAAAAGGCTGTGTTATTTCAAACACCCAGAGACAGTGGAGTTAAGCGCCAACTTCTCGTTGCAGTTGCGGAGGATATTCCTGAAAATTATGATAACCTCAAAAGCATCTCGTCTTTAATTTGTCCAAGTGTACTAGATTTTTCTTTGTCCTGTGACATGAAGTTAGCAAACCTTGTTTGCGGGCTTCAATCCCATGCCAGCTCTCATCCATGAACTTGGTGTGATGCGGATCACCGTAACTTGTCACAATGTGGAAAACTTCGCACTTTTGGCTCAATAAGAAAGTGCTTTGCTTCATTTCAAATTCAGGTCTGGACCACAAGAAGGCCAAGCAGTTTCAAAATGTTGTTCATAATCCACTCTTAGATGTGCATGACTCTACTTTTGTTCTTGACAAGATCCCACCCATGGAACTTCATCTTTTACTTGGTGTGGTGAACCATTTGTTTAAAACCCTAAAAGAAACCTGGGATAAAGATGATAAATGGCCAAAAGCACTTCACATCAAGCTTCAGCCATTTCATGGAGGCCAGTTTGCTGGCAATGAGTGCCGAAAACTTTTGAAACATGTTGATCTTCTTCAAACAATTGCTGAAGAAGACTCAGCATTCCAAGTTTTTCCATGGATTGATACACTCAGAAAGTTTGATGCAGCTGTGTCCTCTTGTTTTGGAAATCAGTTGCAGAGTAACTATGCTGAAAAAATCACTCAGTTCAAAAATTCCCTCCTTTCTTTGCCAAATGCAAGTGTGATCCCTAAAGTCCACGCCGTCTTCTTTCATGCCAAGGAATTCATTGATCACAGGAAGGAATCTCTTGGCAAGTACAGTGATCAGGCCACAGAGGCATTGCATCACAAATTCAGGACACATTGGGAAAGATAAAAGATGCCAATAGACCATCCAGAATATTTGCGAAACCTACAAAATTCTCTTGTTGATTTCAACAGCAAGAACTTGGGAAAGCATTGGCTCCATTTGAAAACCTGTTGAAATTTTTCAAGAAAATCATCATTTTGAATTTAAAATTCTGATTAAAATTAAAGGAATGCACTGTTTGTTTTTTGAATTTAATATGTGGAAAGTGCTGTGAAGAAATTTTTGATTACATAAAAAAAATAACCTTGTATTTATTGAGAATAAAAAGTTCAGAAAAGCAAAAATTGTTTTATTATGATTCTCAAAGCAGTCAACATACAATTTCTGACTTATTTTTATGATTTTTATTCCAAAGATACATATTGTACCGTTTTGCAAACTTTTTAGACAATGCCGAAAACTTCAAATTGAAATTTTTTTCTCTGACGGTCATAAAAGATTTCAATTTTTGGATTTTTCATATCAGGAAGGTGTGTATATTGTTCCCACCAAAGGGTTTTCCCGGTGCTTTTTGGAGTAATTATTCTCATTTTTGGACAAGTGTGTACTGCTATCATTTCCATAAGTATTTTAAAATTTATAAATAAAAAATAATCATCTCTATTTCCAGAATGTTCAGCTGGTTTAATGGTAAACTTTTTTTTTTGATTGATATTTTCAATATTTACATTTTTTTATATCAATTGATACCACATTTATTATTTACAATATGTACAGATTTTTTTAATTCACGACCACCAACACCCTTTCTCGATGACTTTCTTTTGTTATTTCGAGGGTTTTCCATATTAAATCTTTACTTTACTTGAATCTAACTAAAATGTTGAGTAATTTCGACAAACGCATCAGAAAACAGTAAAAAGTAAAAAAATTATTATAAAAATGCCTGCTTGCTGTTTGCACTTTGCTACGGCATAACCTACAAATATATAACAACTTGGACTTACAAAGCAACATTAGAATAGAAAAAGAGATGTACTACTTTAAGTTTAAAAGTACATTTAAGATATTAACTAAAAAAATGAAGCGGTTGCTATGGCCGTTGCTAGGCACTAAAACTATACCTACCTGTATAAAATTATAAATATTGTAAAAAGCATAAACAAGCTTAAATAAATATATATACCACGAGAAAGAGCGTTAAATTTTACATTAAAATATCTAATTTGCCCAAAAATCAATTTTTTAAAAAATTTCCAATTTTGATTATGTAGGAACCAACTTAATACGCCAAAAAATAACTTGGTCAGTTTTAGGGCTTGAAAACACTAAAGTTACCCTCTTCTTCAGGCCAATAAATAAATATACAAAATATTTTTATTTAATTTTAATTTTGTAAAGTCTCTAAATGTGAACAGTAGCTTACCTATGGCAGAAAACTTTGGGAATAAAAATCACTAAACTTGAAGAAGTCTGAGTTTTAAAATATTTTATTTAAGCGCCAAGTTGGTCGGTAATTTTGTTCGCTAGACAATAAGGTTAAAAACATAAACGTTTTGTTGGTAAGTGGATCGAATAAGAGTTTTCAAATGGATTACAACTAAAAAACTGAAACATGGCAGCATTTGATTCTTCCTCAGCCTCAGATACTACAATTTCTTCTGTTTCTTGGGTAAATCTACCATTGTTAACATTATCATCCGTATTGCTACCGTCGGACTGAGAACTGCTTTTAATGATGTCCTCTTCAGAAGACGTAGACTCAGCTGTAGAATGTAAAATTCTTTTCTCGTACTTTCTATTTAAAATGTTTTGTTTCATTGCGCAAATAAAGTTTTAACAAATTCTTTCACCAGACAGGTTTGTTCCACGCATGTAAAAAATGCCAGTTAGTACATTAAAATCATTCAAAGTCGTTAAAACTGATAAAAATAATTCCAAATTAACTTGAAATAAATCCATATAATAGAGTTGCAATAATATTGCAATAATAATGTAATATTTTAACAACAACCTTTTTACTGCTTATAAACACATTAAACGTATGTAAAACAAAAAAAATGACAAGGGTAAAAGTATCGGAATTACTTTTACTTAAGTTCATCTAAATTACATGAAAAGTACATGTATTTGTATAATGTTATTGGATTTTTAGTTGTCAATTTATTAAGCAATTTTGTAGCAACTTTAATTGAAAACGCAATAATATTGCAATATGTTGTAATATAATGCAATATATGTTGATCAGTGTTGCAATCAAAAAAATTTACAAAATGTAATAACAAACACAGAATACTTACGTTACCCGTGTTTGTCTTCTTCCGTTCGCTCTTTAGATATTCTCTTTGGATCGTCTTTATCTTTCATTTCTTTTGTACTTCGCTTTTTCTTCTTCGTTAACTTTTCTACTTTTGTTGTCATCTCTACGTCTTCAAAGTTCTTCTCAACGGTAACGCTCTTTTTCCTCTTCCCTGTTTCTCTCACGTTTTTCTATTCTTCAACTCTCTCTCCGACTACCAATTTTAGTTCGTTCACGATGTTTCCTAAAAAATCGAAAAACCAAAAAAAATTAAGACTCTTGATTTAAAAATTTTTTCAGTTTAGGAAGCAGACCCCTTACAGTAGCTTTAAGAATAAATCATTTCATTTTCTGACAATTCCAATTCGCACCAAACATTTGAGAAGCCCAATGATATAAAAATATAACTAGATTTAACTTCGTCGTTTTTAGTAAAGCCAATTTAATGCGCTGGAAACCATTATTATATCGGGCTAAAAGCCTTAAGCGATCACATTCTCATGAAAAGACAGGCAATGTTAACGTCCTTTTTCTTTGAATTAAAGATGATTAGAATCACAGACGATCAATTTAGTGAGCATACAACCAGTACACACATATATGTTGGTCAAAGAGAATTGTACATGGTAACAAACTAAAACAAACGGTTATTTTTACAACCACAAAATTATACTTATTTAAAATCAAATTTGTATATAGAACTTCCAACTAAAGCATCGTTTAATATATTTTATTCTAAAATGCAATAAAATGAAATATTCATAAACCATTGAACAATATTAATTTGTTTGTTGTCTTAAACCAATTGACTACTTTCTTAGAACTTTAGTGATATAATCCTGGGAATATCTGAACAATCGAATTTTAAATGAATATTCACATATCTTTCTAACAAGCTGGCTAGAATGCGAAGCTTCATTTTCAGTCAACAATTCTTTTTTGTGACTATCAAGTCCTTTAAGGGTTTTTTTTTTTTTTATAATTAATTTGTTAACACAATGGATCATCTTATTCTTTATAATTTGGTCAGTGGTGATTTTTGGAATTTTAAAATCTTTATCACTTTTAAACAAGTTAAATAATTTCTCACACGACTCCTAAACAGAAACAACATCCCTTCATGGCAAAAACAAACCACCATGATCTTTCACATTATTTAATGAGATATGAAATTTCTCATAAGAATGTTCGTATGATAAAATATCAGTTAATGATTGAGCGCAAAGATTACATGAAATAGTATTTATCAACTTACTGACTATAAAACCAGAGATATATCCCAATATTGCCTCTTTTAGTTAGACATTTGAATTTCATCGAAGTACAAAAAAACTTCTTTAAAGTCAATATCCTCTTGCTCAAAGTTATCAACAGAACACAACCTTTAAAATTTTCGTTGAAGAATCCGTTTTAACGATGACTTAAACTGCACTAATCAGGATTGTTGTTGCAACCATTTTTGCCACGAATGCAATCAAATAGTAGTTCAAGATGATCTTGGGAATATTTGTAGGTTAGTACCTATTTAAATGGTTTCTCAGGAAGCATCAACAGATCGGTGGATAATTTTAGAGTGCTTTTAGCATCTACAATTAAACCTAAAAAAAAATGTCTTTCTTCGATATAAAAGCAATCGAATGCCATTAACATCAGTCAACTTGCTCAGATAATTAATTGTATCGTTTAAAAAATCTTTCCAATAAAGCTGATTAATAAGATACAGAGGTTTTGTTAAAGTGTTGCCGTTTGGATTTCTTGAATTGAGTATGTCAAATAACTTATCAATAACTCTAATAAAACGAATTGTACTATTTGCTCCTAAGAAAGATGGATGCTGAGATGCTATTTAAAATTCTATTTCATTAGCAACAGAGATGCTGAGGGTTTGCCCAACTATTTTGACATTCACTTTATGGCGATGAAATTCAATGTTTTCTTGAAAGTTTGTTTGCAAATTTCAAACCTTCAAGTTCTTGTAACTGAAACGAAGCTATAATATAACTCCATTTAATAAAGTGGCCGTCATCATCATTAAAAACGCCCAAATAATTAAGAGAAATTCTAGCTTATTTAAGCATTTAGCATGGATCTGGAACAAATGGAGCAGTTGGTTTTTATATGAAAAAGTACTAATTATATTGTCTACGACTTTGCAAAACTGACTTCCAAATGGGACAACAGAATTTAAATTCGTACTAGTACCATCAAGTGTAATACTTTTGATACAATGTTCATATGTCAAAGCCACATTCAAAATATTTTTAATAAAATAAGTTATATCACTTGCTTTAACTTTATTTGATAAAACATAACCAATAGGTTTTTTCTAGAATATTATTGTAGAATGCTAAAACTTTATTTAACTTTGTAGAAAATTCCAGATTTGATGCAATAATAAAGGTTTAATCAGGCAAGTGCATTTAAACACAGACAAAGTTTAGTGTGTTTGCATTTTCCAGATTATAAATTATCCACCGTTACTAGAGAAGAGGCTATTCTTTTGCCAAATGACTAAGTTTGCGTAAAAATTTATACAGTAGATTTTTTTTGCTAATGAAATTTTGTGTAATATACTCTAAAGTTCTGCATAATTTTGGTTTTAAGATTGCAGGTTACGGAAATTATTTTCGCGTAAGACTAATCCTCTTTTTGCGTAAAATACGCAATTTTTAGCCTTATATAGTGTTTGGGTACTAGCCAAATGCTAAAGCTATTCACGATGAAGCTTGAAGATCTTCGCTGTGTTTTATAATACTCAACAATAAAATAAGATGGAGAAGATGCCTCTTCTGTCTCTGACTCTATTAATATCTCAATTCAAAAAAAATTATTGTTTTTAGTGAAGAAAGACAAAGAATCACACAACCAGCAATTCAGTTAAAATTCAATTTTTGCCTTTTATAACAAATTGATTAATCACAAGTATATTCAACATCATCAATCTTATTAGATTTTCAATATTATGTGAACCCAATTTAACTACATAAAATAAAGTGTAAGAGCCCGACAATAAAGCCTTTACTCAAGATATAAAAAGAGCTATAAAACAAACAAGAACTCAAAATAACTATTTTATTGAATAATCCATTCAAACAAACCATATTTTAATAACCAAGGTTTCGTGTTATACTTTTTGCATTGGACTTATTCATATTAGGCAGTGGACAATGTTGCCATGAAAATGTTTGTCCTTTTTTTTAATGATTTGTTTAACGAAAGTGTCATCTTATATAAAAAAAGTTGTAATCCTCACAACAGGAAAAAGAAATCTAGTTTTAAAATACTTTGCTTCAAAAGTAATAGTCTCTTTGCATTTAGTAAGATTATTGACCATCTGTAATCTTACTCATTGACAATGGAAACTTTTGCCATTCTTTTGTTGGTAAATAGTTGTTTTTTTGTGTATGATTATACCTTTTTTTTCGGCCAGTAAATTTACCTGCCTTCCTTGTCAATCCCCTTAGTTCATGCAAGATCCTCACTCCTCTGTTGTTTTCTTTCCGTTAATGTATATGTGATGTGTCTGGCCAAAAACTGTAACTAGCTTAATAATAAAATAGTTTATTGGTTTTTGTTTTTCTTATGATTATTACTATTATTATTGCTTTGCACTAATTAGTTTAATAGCATTGTTTCTTTTGATAATTAATATAAAATATATTGAGGAATGTCAGTGTTATAGAAAATAGTTAAAGGGGAAGTGGTAAATTATATAAATTATTAAATAATTTAAAAGATAAAATAAAAATGAAAGATACAGCCTTAAATTAAACAGGCGCTACTGCAGTTTCTCCCCCCCCCCCCTTCTTTTTATGATTGATTATGATAGAGAATTTTATGCTGATTCAGAAAAATATAAAAACATGGACCTGAAAATCAACGGAAAGTACTCTAATTCGAAGTCAAAGTTGTAAAAAATCCCACTAAAATCCCTAATATTCGCCATTTTGAGAGTAAAAAGTGAATAATGTTTTAACCGGACGTGGACAACATGGTTTTTACGTTGAAAAGTCGTTAAAGTACGTTTATCTTGCGCAATTTGCGCAAGTTAAACCTGCAGTATTTAAACCAGCGGTTATTGCAATCAAAATTTAATTATGATTTATGTTATATATAGTACGTATTAACAACGATGGATTTGTAGGCTAAATGCCTGACTTAGAAATTGATTTTAACTGTTTTTTTTAACTAACTTAGAAACAGCCAGCAGGTAATACGAGTGGTAAATATTAAAAACTGTCCAACTTCACCCTCCCTAACCTAAGTTCTTTGAAAAAATGTTTTAAACAAATTTGTGGCTATGAAAATAGCCGTTTTTTTGGTTTACTAGAGCATAAATTGTAAATGCAAGTAATGTTCTCTATGCACACAATAAGAATCATGCTGATCACACAGGATATGTTGTTGCAACTTGGTCCCAAAAATGAAAAAAACGATGTTCGTTAAACCTTTGTGCCCACATAAATTCTGATAGGTAGTCTCCAATCATCTCGCGATTACTTGAACCCATCATAGATTTAAATTTTGCTTTAGCTCTAGACCACATAGCTTCCACGTGATTTGTGGTCACTCCGGTCTGCGGATCTACGAAGTTGTAGGAGTGGTTAACTGTGCCGTGTTGATATAAAGGCCCCTGCAAACCATTGTAAGCTGCCTACATATCGCTCCAGATAGTAGTGCCAGGAAGGATCCACTGTTGAATAATTGGAAGCAATGTTGCAGCATCGCGATTTTGCACTGGAATTAAGAAACCTTTCTTGGTTGCAGGTTCGTAACCTCCAAATATCCACTGCTGCGGAATTATGCGACCAACGTGGTTCTTTCTTTTACAAAAAACGGATTCATCAATTTCAACAATGCACCCAGGCCCGCCTATTGGATCAGGGTTATTGATGAAATATTCAACGCAAGTGTCTCTGCAATATTGATTCCAATCAACAATGGTGTGATCAGATTCAATGCTGAGTTCTTGCCTGATATCGTTTAATGAGAACCCTCGACTTTTACCTGCGCCTCTACTCCAAACGTATGTCAAGCCTAAAACCTGCCATAAATGCAAATGCGATTTCTCGAAGAAACTGCCTTTTCTAATACTAATCGTTCTTTTACAGCGCTTAACGGGACATCTCCAAATTACTAAAGCGATCGTGCTGTTTTTTACTTGCTGTGTGCACGGAACGCCACATACACTACAGTTCATGCTTTCGGCCAGTAAACCATGAGTTCTGCACCAGCGAATAGTACCTTCTAAGTTATACTTAAATCTTGCTCCAATTTCTGTTAGAGAAAGAGAATCAAATTCGTTCATTATCGGTCTTCGAAGAGCCATGTTGCTTAGTACTTTATCACTCTTTGAAAGTGTTAATTTTATGTCGGTATTTGCGTATTATATATATATATTAAAACAGGGGTTATATAAAAATGTAAATAAAAAAAACAACTTTCAAAGAAGAAGTTTACAGTTTTAAATAAATTTTTTTTTAAATTAACAAATTTTGTTGCTTAATTTTTTCCTAATAGAAAAATTTTCAAAATTTAATTCTTAAAGGGTTTTCAAATTTAAAGTTTTAAAAATACAACCCTTACGCCGTCTTAACCATTTTATGATACGATCATTATTTACCGATTTGTCTACATTCTCACGTTCTAAATTCGATCTTTCTTTGAAATTTTGAATTGATTCAATTTCATTGTAACATTTTAAAATGCTGATAGAAACCAGGTCTATTTATTGCGCAAAGCGACGGTAATTAATTTTTGTTAACAATCTTGAAAAATGGCGAATATTAGGGATTTTAGTGGGATTATTTACAACTTTGACTTCGAATTAGAGTACTTTCCGTTGATTTTCAGGTCCATGTTTTTATATTTTTCTGAATCAGCATAAAATTCTCTATCATAATCAATCATAAAAAAAGGGGGGGTGGGGTGGGGGAGAAACTGCAGTAGCGCCAATTAAACAAACCTTAGGGGCTCATTACATGAGTTAAAATCAGCCCGGGCTAGGTTTCAGCCCTCTTATTCGGGACGAAATTTCCCCACGCCTAAAACTTTGTTTTCTTGAATAAATTTTCTGATATATATTTTGTTATAGTTTTGCGTATATATTCACCTTCAGGATTATTTGCACAGTAAATACTGTCAGGGAGGTTTGGACTTTCCAATGTATCACTTTGATGTCTTTCAATTTGCTGATTAACCTCCTCTTCATTTAGGTCGTAGGTTTTTTTTTTTTTTCACAAAAGTTATGAAGAACAAAACAAGTATAAATAACAATAGGCACTGTTTCCATTTTTATATCAACTATTTTTCTTAAAAATCCCCACCTTGCTTTTAATCTGCCAAAAGCACATTCAATCTGGTCCTTAGCAGAGCGTAATATGCTGTTAAATATGACTTCCTCATTATTTGAACAACTTTGAATATACCTGCCGGATTGTAGCAATATTCAAATTGAAAAATATATGCAATATTTTCTAAATATATATTCAATCTTTTTCAAATATATTCAATCTTTTTCAAATATATATTCAATCTTTTTCAAATATGTTCAATCTTTTTCAAATATATTCAATCTTTTTCAAATATATTCAATCTTTTTCAAATATATTCAATCTTTTTCAAATATATTCAATCTTTTTCAAATATATTCAATCTTTTTCAAATATATTCAATATTCCTGGGATAAAGCAATTTACGCGCGTAAATAGAAAGATAATAACTACAATTAATGGCAAACAAAAAAATTAAACACAAACAAAAACAATGGCGACCGAAATCATTGAAAAAGACATGGGTGCAGATCTATATAAAAATTTAATATTTTTTCTAGATGAAGTTGAATCTTTTATTGGAAAAACCACTTGTGGTGATTATTTGCCGTTATTATTACAGCATATTGATTTAATCGATCAACTTATTCCAGTATTGAACAGTTTTAATGAAGAGTTTATTGGTGATTTAAACAACAAAGAAAGAATAGAAAGTATATTATATATATTTTTGGAGATTCGGAAAATGCTTTCCCTTTATTATCATGAAAAATCTTCAAAATACTGCAGTATCAATATTAATGTGTTATATAGTAAAACCCCTGGAAGGCCAAAGTACGAAATTCCAAAAAATGTTCTAAAAGAATTTAAGTGTTTGGGTTTTTCTTGGAATGTTGCATCGAAGGTTTTAGGTGTTTCACGTTGGACAGTTCATCGCAGAGTAAATGAACTTAATTTAAACAAAACAGGTCGTTTTAGCAACATCAATGACCACGAAATAGACAGAATTATAGCTGAATACATATCTCGTCACGGTGTAGCAACAGGGGAACCATTATTATCTGGTTATTTTAGATCAAAAGGTTACCATATACAAAGAAGAAGAATCCGCTCTAGTTTAAACAGAGTGGATCATAGGAATACTGCATTGCGATGGGGAGCATTGGTTAGAAGGCGATCTTATTATGTACCATGGCCAAATTCTTTATGGCATATAGATGGACATCACTCTCTGTTTCGTTGGAAATTCGTAATACATGGGTGCATTGATGGTAAATCAAGGAAAGTAATGTTTTTGGAAGCCAAAACAAATAATTTAGCAGAAACGGTGTTAAATCTTTTTTTAAATGCGACAAGCGAGTTTTCAACGCCTTCAAGAATAAGAGTAGACTTTGGGGTAGAAAATGTTCTTATATGTGATGAAATGATTGCTAGAAGAGGTCATGGCAGAGGGAGTTTTTTAGCTGGATCTTCCACAAGAAATCAAAGAATAGAGAGGTTATGGAGAGATGTGTTTTGATGCGTCGTGTTACCTTTTTATTACACTTTTTATGCTATGGAACAGAGCGGCATTTTAGATATTGAAAATCCAATTCACATGTTCACACTGCATATAGTTTAATTAGAAAGAATAAATCTTTCCTTGAAAGAGTTTAAACTTATGTACAACGACCATCGTTTATCTACAGAAGAAAATTGGACTCCCAATCAAATATGGACTATGGGAATGATAAATATTGACAATCCTATGTCAAGAGATGAAACTGAAAATGATATAAATGATTTTAATATCTATGGAGTAGATGTTGACGGCCCTTTATCTCACGATTTAAACAATGTTGTTGTTAACTCAGTTAGTATTCCGAATAGAATTGATATTGAAGCATTCGTCAGAAATTCAATAGATATGTCTAAAGAATCCACTGAAATGGCAATCGACATTTACATAGAAGCCTTAGCACTTGTGGTGGAAAAATTTGAATCTTATTTATAATTTTATATGAATTTAACTTCTTGTTCTATTTTATTTTGTATTAGCTGCTTGTTAATGTGTACAGAATAGTTTCTACTGAATAGAATCCTTTGTATCTATACTCTCGAGTCCAGAATACAAGTGGGGTGGGAATAAACGGCACAGTGGAAATGGGGGGGGGGGGGGGGTTGTTTATTAAGGACTCGAGAGTACTATATTTTTTTACTTCCATGTAATTCGTTTTGAGCCTATATTCAAATCAAGCAATATATTCATTTGCTACTAAATGGAAATTATCCATAATAGGGTTACTTTTTAAATTTTTGCATTCGTTCTAGACGGTCTCTTAATATTTTTAGAGGGTAAACCAGAGACTTGGAAAAAAAAAGATTAGCGTTTCTCTCAAATATTATATACTACTTGGTAAGACTTCATATATGAACATGTAAAAATATCATCAAACATATTGCAAAATCATATTGTTCCAAAAAAGTTATTAGTAAATGCCATGTCATAAACATCAAAAAGGTCGTTATTAGCTGGAAGCTTGCATAACAGCGAGCCACGCGGCAAAACTAAACAATTAGAGCAAGTATGTGCAGTTGGTATATACATATATGCTTCATGTGTCTTCTGATCCTATAAATGAACAAAAAAAAAAATATTATTATAACTTGCAACACTTAAGAATGTCTAATTTTATTATTTTTATTTAAAAAAACAATTTTTTATGAAAATAACCTTCAAATATTTTTTGAAAAATTACATCATAAATCCAAGCATGGAGTTTTTTTACACACATTTTTGCATATTTATTAAAAAAATTTCAAGATCTTGCAAATTATTCTTGTTTATGTTTTTAGCTTATTATAGAAATCACACTAATTAAAGTAAACTGGGGTGGTTTTGTCCCACTTTGCACCTAAATTATCCTAGGTACAATAGCTGGTGGCCAATTAAAAATTGGCCACAATTGGTCTACAATTAAATTGGATACAATTAAAAAAAAGCTCACTGTACCTATGGCCAATTTTTTTCAAACCCCTCTATATGGCGGAACTTTTTTATTTAAGTCAATATACTTATATCAATAGAAAGTAATTGGTATATACATTTGATCATATCAGTTTTACAATTTTTAGACAAGTGCGGAGCATTAAACTTTGACGTTAAAAATACGTGGCGCTAGGTACACGAACTTCCCCTACACTTTAAAAATTCCAGGGCTTTTCCAGGATTTTTGAGAAAAAAAAAGAAAAATCCCAGGACTTTCTAGGATACTATTCCCGGACATTGCAGGACTGTGGGAACACTGTTATGGTAGAGAATATAAACATTTTAAAACAAAATATATATTGTGAAACAAAGTCATGCAGAAACATGCAGGGCCAAAAGTTGCCCTTTTTTACGTTTTTTAATTTTGCAAGTTTTGTATTATGAAGAAATCTAAAAACCATAAACTATGAAGAACCATCCAAACCACTTCATAGTGACACTTAAAAACCATTATAGAAAAGTTAAAGCAATATTTTTACAATTAAATGCCCTTCCTGATGTTAACATGAATCAGGTTGTACTAGATTACATATTACCAGTAGCTGGATAACATGACTTGACAGACTATAAAAATAATATTTTAATAATATACATCTTTCAAATTATAATTTAGTTTCCGATAACAAACTAAATTTGAATGAAATAAATTATTCCGATATTTATTTTGAGTATGAGCAAAATCTTTCAGTTAAATACTACTATTTTTTTAAATATAATAGATCTTTTACTTTTTCATCAGCTTCAATAGTAGGAATAAATTCAACAGACGGTTGCAATGCAAACCCAAGTAGAGGCTCTTCTGAAGCTCCAGTGACGAAAGAAAGAATATTTGCCAATGAAACACACTCTCTTCTACCACTGGCAACCTAAATAATATATTATATGTAACATCTAAAACATCACAGTGATCACTGTTTTACATTTAAAAAAAACTTACCTCTCTGACATATTTCACAAACATAGAATAAATCTCTTTTTCTTTAACTAAAGCTGTCGACCCTTCTGATGAAAATTTTGGCTTCAATAATTTTAAAAGCATTTTTGCTGTGAATTGTACTTTTGAAGGTCTTAATCATTCAAGTAATTGTGGAAACTCTTTGAAAAACCTTATCAAATTAAACTTGTTTAAACCTTTTTGTATATTAGATATATAAATATCTGCTGTATTTTCGGTGATCTTAATAATGATGCTGTTTGGTAATTATGTTGGAAGCTGCCCTCCTTGAAAGAGTGCAATACCAATTAACAAACCTACAAAGTAATATTCCTCAGCAAAGAGTTCTCTCAAACCACTATCAAATAATCTCTCTTTAATCATTCTATTGCATTCTCGTATCCACTCTCTCCTTGGACCACCATAATCCTTAGCTAGTTCTCCCATAAAGTCAACTTCAAATGTAATTAAAAAATTTTCAACGGATTCTAATTCAGCAAATGTTGACATTAAAATATTTTGTCGATCGATACAAATAAAGTTTGTCTCAGAATCTTTATCCGTGTTTTCATCAATGTTTTCTATATCTTGAACTCTGCCCTTGATCATTGTTTTTTGAAGAAACCTTAAAATTTCTATTGGATCCTGAAGATTATTTTCTTTAATTTCCTCAATATATATATTTTTATCAACTGAACCTTTTGCTACAAATGAAGCTGATGTAAGTTCTTTTATTTCCTGTATATCAACTTCATTAAGATCTTCTTGATTTGTTAGTTGTGAACTTTTTGATACAAATGAAGCTGATGGAATTTCAATAACTTCCGTTGGAATGATCATTTGATGATCATTGCATTGTTCTTTTAGCTGTAAATATAAAAGCCCTTGTCCAGCTAGTTTTTTTACAACATCATATGAGTAATCAATATTTGAGCATTTATTTAATTTTGATATTTTTTTTCGTGATACTTTAACAAAATCGAATTCATCTGAACCCAGCAAAGGAAATTTTTCATGCAACGACTCCTTTATTTTCTCTCTTATTATTTGTTCACTATCGAATTCATTGATAATCAAAATTCCATTTGCAATTAGAGAATCCCATTTTAGGAATTGTTCTTCATCATTTTCTGTAGATGAAATTAGTGCAAATTCTAATGTTTTTGTCATTTTCTTTGATTTATTTTGATTGCCTATGTGGTTGCCTATATTGCTACTGTATGGTGCTGACGACCTTAATCTATCGTTTCTATTAAGGCGCCTAAAAATACCCGATGAACCACTTTCATTGAGCATTCCTCTAGCTCTTTGTAATGTGGAGGTTATTGTGAGTTCCGATTGTGGCCTGCTGATATTTGTGCTTTGATTTGTGCGAAGAAGAATAGAAGCTTCCTCTAACAAAGATGCAACTTTGCTATAACTATCCATATCGGTATAAGTATAACTGCTTTTTATAACTACACGCTTTTTCTAATAATATTATTAAAGTATTTTTAAATGTTGACAATGTTTTGTTCAACCAAAAGCCGATTGGCCGCGTTCTCCCCAGGAATATTGAATATATATTTGAAAAAGATTGAATATATTTGAAAAAGATTGAATATATTTGAAAAAGATTGAATATATTTGAAAAAGATTGAATATATTTGAAAAAGATTGAATATATTTGAAAAAGATTGAATATATTTGAAAAAGATTGAATATATTTGAGAAAGATTGAATATATTTGAAAAAGATTGAATATATTTGAAAAAGATTGAATATATTTGAAAAAGATTGAATATATATTTGAAAAAGATTGAATATATATTTGAAAAAGATTGAATATATTTGAAAAAGATTGAATATATTTGAAAAAGATTGAATATATTTGAAAAAGATTGAATATATTTGAAAAAGATTGAATATATTTGAAAAAGATTGAATATATATTTGAAAAAGATTGAATATATATTTGAAAAAGATTGAATATATTTGAAAAAGATTGAATATATTTGAAAAAGATTGAATATATTTGAAAAAGATTGAATATATTTGAAAAAGATTGAATATATTTGAAAAAGATTGAATATATATTTGAAAAAGATTGAATATATTTGAACAAGATTGAATATATATTTAGAAAATATTGCATATATTTTTCAATTTGAATATTGCTACAATCCGGCAGGCATATTTGAAACTCTTTAATGCAAAAGTTTGTTAATGGATAGGCTGGGTCTCCAATCAAATAGTTTTGAATTGAATGATAATTAGGTAAACTGTACAATGTTTGAAGTAGTGTGCTTTCTATTAATTTTTTATTGATAGTGGAATTTGTAAATATCTTTGCATAATGTACAGATCCTGGCCATTTGCATTCAACATCAGTAACATATCCTTTACTATCGCATACCGCTTTTATATATTTAATGAAAAATACTGCTTATAACAAAAGTAGTCTTGACCGTTTTGAATAGGACGTTTTAGTTGGACATGAGTGCCATCAATGCATCCAAAGGCTTGTATCATGCCGAACTTTACTTTAAACTGTGAAGCTAACTTCATCATATCCTCTTTGTTTTTAGGCAGGTGTAAATATATAGGACCAACGATATTATTTATGGCATCACATACAACTTTTACAGTTTTTGAAACACTACATTGATGAATGCTGAAAACATTGGCTGTCATCCAAAGGGAACCAGTATCTTTTAAATAATAAATGGTTGTTGCTAGTTTTTTGTGTGTAGTTAAAAATCGATAATTTCGACAGTTACGTTTAGGACTTAAAACAGTTTCTATAATAGCAGCAAGCTCCATAAAACACTCCTTTGTTATTCGGAAATTTATTTTCCAGCAAGTTTCAGGGACGTCAGGTCCAATCATATTTTGCCACCATAAATCAGTTCTCCCCTTTTCTACCCATAAACTTCTAGATTTTCTGTTCATAAGTCTTTGCCGGGTAAGTTTCTTCTTACGTTGCAAGTTATTTTTCCAAGTTCATAAATAAGCACCAAGGGCAATATTTCGTTTGCTTTCTAATCTTGTAAGTAATTACTAAACCATTAAGTTGCAATATAAGTGCTGTAAGTAGACTGCACTGTAGAATTATAAACAACATTTATTCTAAAATTATATTATTATCACGAATAGACATTTTACAAAAATTTTTGTTATCCCGGCCGAGTTGAAATTTGAAAACTGAAGTTGCAGTGGGATGAAAACGGCAATGTAATTTTCAACTTGGCACCGAGGTGAACTTTCATCCCGGGTTGAATTTAACTCATGTAATGAGCCCCTTAAAGTAACCATTTTCAGATGGCTTTAACAATGGATGAAAGAATAATCTTTTTTATACCACTCAAAAATAAGTATCTCAAACACACTGAGTTTCTGTTGCAATTATAAAAGTATAAAAATACTAATACCTAATTCACATTAACAAAAACCGAGTTTTAATAGCACTCATTTTTAAAACGGTGTTCAGTTAAAACTTATTTTAATCATTACCCGTGTCACACCAGAACAAATAAGATTTATTTTAACGAAACCTATTGGAATATATTTATATATATATATATATATATATATATTAGGGTATGTCACTTAAAGAAAATGACCAAAGAAACTTCTAGCATCAATATTATAGTGCCAATATATATAATAAATAAAAATTCTAAAAAAAAAAATTGAAAAAGTTTTTTAACCTTCGGGGAACTGTTTTTTTTTGTCATCGTAAAATCGTAAATTATCCGTATATCAGAACATAAAGTTTTCGTATTAAAATTATATCTCAGTGAACATCTGTGAACTTTTCATTTTATTTGCGTAGTACACATAAAAAACTAGGGAAATGATTGGGATTGAAAAACCAAGATTAAACTAGGGCCGAAGAGCTGGGAGCCCGGGGTTACCAGACTTTTTTTTTTTTTTTTTTTTTAGAAATTTCAAGTAATATTAAGTAATAATAAAAAAATAGAAATAATGACATTTACATTAACTATTTCTATGGCATAGTGACATATTCGTCTTAAAACATATATTTACTGTATAAATAATCAAATTCAAGTATCTTTTAAAAAAATGTTTCTTAGATCTTTTTTAGAGTGCAGCTTGGCATAAATAGTCTATGAGCCAACCTAGCCCGGACAAATACATCTCTTCTCTCAAATCCACAAACAGATGCAGATGCATGTCACCTCTTTTACCCCTCTTTCGCAAAATTGTGTGTGTGGGGGTGTAAGTAGGGTGCTTCAAAAGGTCTCTCTAAGAAATTGTTAAGATCTTTTGTAGGTATTTGACATTTAAATATAGGTTCTGATTTATCTTCTTTGTCCCAGTTGATCAGTTCTTGTATGTATATAGCTCCCTCTCCTGAATCGAGTGTCTCCATACTCCGAATTTTTCCGTATCTCTTTGATGGTTTTAATGGCAAACCTCCTAGATTCTTTATCTGAGCTTGCTATAAGGAAAGAATCAAAGATTTAGAATGAGCAAATAAGCTCCAATTTTTATGTAGGGAGTAACAATTTCTTTTATCTCCTCCTCCTGGATTCTTAGCAGACTTAAGATTGTTACTATGTATTCCGGGACCTCAACAATGCTGTGTTTCACTTTGATTTTATACCAAATGTGAAAATAAACTTGAACTACCCATTTTAAAATTAAGTGAAATCTTCTTAGCACATCGTCAGTAAAGCCATGGTTACTCATATGGAGAAAAATAATTGTTTCTCCAATGGTAAGCCATCTGCTACGGGAAAGATTGCCACACTTAGCCATTTAAAGATTTAGGTCCGTCTTGCCTGTAGTCAAACATGTAATCAGTTTATAGCAGAGAGCTGAATCTGTTCACATTAAACTTAGAATTTTTTCAGGAATCTGGATTAATGGTTCCAAATGCGCAATATGTTCAATTGTATCAAGTCTTTCCATGCTGTTAACTTTTAAAAGAGCTTTTCAAATTTGTCCAGTGAAACCAACATTTAAATTGGTGGGTCCATCCAGAGTGACAATAATGTGCTTCAAAGGAAGCTCATTGCAATGTAGCATACAAATAGACCAGAAACACTTTCTACCTAAAATTGTTCAAGATTTGTCAACAAACCTCCTTTTTTCCCTGAACCAGAGACAGCGTTTGTTGAATCTCCTCATACTTCTTCTAGAAAATTTTTTACTCCCCGAGGAACCATCTAGTTAAATAGTCCAATAGCTTCTTGTTTAGGAGGCTTATTAGGAGGTATTGACTTCATGGGTGTAAAATGTGTAATATAGTGACCGTCAGGTTCAGAAGTAACAGTAATATGTTCTTCTTTTACAACCCTTTGATGAAATCGTTTTGTTACAGGGTTGTGCTTTAAAACTCTGGTAAAATCTGGTAAGTAAAGTCCTCTGATAAAGTCCTAATTTTAGAAATAACAAATTTCGTATATATGAAATAAACATTTACAGAAAAAAATTTACTTATTTTATCTAACTAGATATTTAGTTAAAGCACAAAGTTATTTTCCGCAAATGTGTCTGTTATTTATACGAAATTTGTCATTTGTTAAATTAAGACATTTTTAAAGCATAGGACGGTTTTATATTTATATACAATACTGTGAATAAGTTTAAGCCCACCATAAATTTATAGTTATTTTTGATATTATCGTAAAAATATAAAGGACTTATGAAGTAAAAAAAAAAAAATCAGGTTTACAGACATATAATATAAACAAAAATATCTAGAAATAATTTGATAAAATATGATACAAAAAGAAAGAACAATTAATACTTCATATGTCCGCCTTTTGCGTTGATCACAGTAGCGATTCTCCTGGGAATTGATTCACATAAGTTTGTAATGAAATTTTGCGGAATATTGTCCCACTCTCTTTTTAATATTCGAAAATATTCTTCGACATTTTTGGGGTTATTCAGCCTTTTTTTTATCCAAATAATCCCAAACATGTTCAATAATGTTCAAATCTGGACTTTGAGGAGGCCAGTTCATTACTTCGAGAACTCCCTCCTCACACATATCCTGTAAATATTTTTTGGCCACTCGGGAACAATTTTTGGGATCATTGTCTTGCTGTAGAATGAAATTATTACCAATTAGTCTCATTCCAGATGGTATTGCATGATGCCTTAAAATTTCTTTATACTGTTCTCCTTTCAGTTTGCCATCAATTCTGATTAAATCATCTACTCCAGATGATGAAATACAACCCCAAACTAAAAAAGAACCTCCCCCATGCTTGATTAGTGGATGTAGACAATCAGAGCGATAAGTCTCTCCTACCCTTCTTCTTACATTCTATCATCATCTGCTACCTAACAATTCAAATTTTGATTCATCTGTGTATAGTACACGGTTTAACATTCCTTGCGTCCAATTATTATATTAAATCCTTTTTCTTTATTGCCACAACGTAGTAAAGGCTTTCGAACAGCAACTTACCCTCTTAACCAAGATTTTAGCAAATGCCGTCGAATGCAAGATGAGGAAACATTTATTCCAGTCGCAGCCTGAATGTCTTAAGGCTAGTTCACTGGAGGTTTTTTTCCGATTTCGCAGAGACACATTTTAAAAATACTTTATGTCATGTTTTGTAAGCTTTGGAAGTCTTCCACTTCGAATTTTATCCTCAAGAGATCCCGTGTTTTTTAAATTTTTTTATAATGTCTCTAACGGCTGTCCTTGAATATTTTGTTTTTTGGCCAATTTGTCGCTGAGATTAACCTTCTTCATGAAGCACGATAATTTTTTTACGTTCCAGCAGTGGAATTTTACCCATTTTATTACTTAAATAACAATAAAAATAGTAATACAACAGAAAACAAAATAAAAACAAAAATAAAAAAAAAACGTAAATTAAAAGAAGTGTCGCTCTTAAAAAAACAAAAAATAGATTTGAACTCACAGTATCTTTGAAATATCTTTGTAAACTGTGCTATTATTTAATATGAAGCCTTCACAGCAATAAATAAACAAAAATGCAAGAATAAACTAAAAACAAACGCTCTGATACGAATTCGGTTTAGATCAGCATACAATAAAAATAAACACGTTAGATATCTATGTAAAACTTTGAAAAATATTGCTTTTGTTTGTTAAAATAGTGTTTAGTATTGTTTGAAATTAGACATTACTTTATATAAAAAAGTAATCGGAAGCTATTATTCAAAATCTGTTAAAAAAATACGAGTTTTAATAAGTGTGCTAAAATTTATTCACAGCCCTGTGTATATATACATATATATACATATATATATATATATATATATATATATATATATATATATATATATATATATATATATATATATATATATATATATATATATATATATATATATGTATATATATGTATATATACACAGGGCTATATATATATTTATATATATATATATATATATATATATATATACATATATATATGGGCAATACCACGTAAAAGAAGAAAAAAAAAAAAAAATTCACGGCGACATATAATAACTTCATTAAATTTATTTTCTAACTATTTAAGAATACTTTTGAGAAAGAAATTTATTTAAAAAATCATTTTATCACACTATAACATATTTTTAAAGTTGTAAGGGTTTTATGAGCTTTTTTTGACATTTTATAAATAGTCATGTTGTGAAGCGTTGAAAAAGGTTTCAGTGCTGTTTTTTTAAATAACTTTTACTTCTAAGTTTGACTGAAATGCAAAATTAAACATTATGCATTATATTTTTTATAAAAACGAATTCTAACTAGGTCTATAAGAAGAGCATATTAATGAAAACAAGACGTTACGACCGTCACAAAAAAAAGTCGAAAAGTCTTTTCTATGCTTCGTATCAAACTTTTTAAAACAACAATCATGGTAAAATTAAAGATAGTAATACATACTTTATCATCGTTTCAAAAAAAAAACATTCAAGTGCTTTAGATCACTATTTCAACATGTTACTAAGTACGTTACGACCATCACGAAATATTTGTTTTTCCATCACGGCTACTTGACTTAAAAAAAAAAAAGTTTAAGCGCGAACGATTTAATTCATTTTAAACGATATACATCATGTAAACCAAGTTATAATATAAATCAATTTTGTTAATTGTTTAATTTGCAGTTTGTTTATTCATTTTATTACTAAACTTGAGTAGTACCCACCCAGCATGTCCTTTTAGGCCCCATATGGGCACCAAATGGGCAGCTTTATGGGTCCCAAATGGGTTGCCCATATCCCGCCCAAGGAAAAGTGTCGCTGGGCGTGAATTGGGTTCCAAGTGGGCAGCCCATATGCTGCCCACTTGGAACCCAATTCACTGCCTACGTGGGGCCTAGTAAGGTACCATTTAGTAAAACTTTCTATATGTACGGCTTTTTCAGTTAATTTTCCAATATTCAATTAGTTAAAATGATTAATTATAACAATAAAGCTGTTAGTGTATACTTTTCATATAGCTCAAATTATATGAAAAATATACAAAAACCAGTACAAATTTTTACCCAAATTTCATACAGAATTTTAAAATTCTGTATGAAATTAGTAACTTAAATAACTAATTTCATGCACCGGAAAACACTCTACAAAACGTCGCAGCTTAAATACAAAATTAAGCAGTAAATTTCATAGGTTTCCTTAGCACCTTATGCATAAACACACAGCAACACCTAAGCACAAAAAAGGCTATATTATTCACAGTTTATTGATAAAAACACTTATGCATTAACACACTGCAACACTTGAACACAAAATTAAGCTACAATTTTCATAGGCCGGTTTACTTTTTAAGCGCTAGAAAAACTTGCTGCAACCTGAAACACAAAAATAAAAAAATGAGTATTTTTCTTTCGCAGTTTGATTTATTATATTTCAATTTTTTTCTCTTTCTTGATTGAAGCCTTTGTTACTTTACTTTTTTCGCTCTTTCTGCACGTTTTCCACCCCGATCTCGCGCTCCAGTAAACCATTTGCCTACAGCAATCTCGATGTCTTTTGTAGTTGCACTTGAAGTCAATACATTGCTGTATTGCTGTAGTTCCATAAACACTTATTGTTATCTTAATATACATTTGCAAAAGACATAATCTAATTCTTTGGCATAAAATTTGTCAGTACATAACTATGGTGAAACACCTTACTTCTCACTCATTATTATAGTGATGCAATATTATCATTTATTATCAAATAAAACAATCCAACACACACAATTCTTACAATAATATCATTTAAACGTAGACTAATCTTATTTAGTCTGATATCTTTAATTTTCATAATTATGAAATTAGTCTTGAAGTGAAGAAAAACCTATTAGGGCTTTAAAGAATATTGGGTGTTACAATATTGAGCAGCAATAAATAGAAAATACAGTTGCATACTTACTGCACAATATGTTAAAAAATTCAGTTCCCTTTAATCCATTTTTTTTATTAATTCCACTATAATTAAATTGCAGAGCTAGGTTATTATCTGGCATCACTGCTTGCATCATCCTTGCCACAGCTTCAAAAACTTTTCGTCCTCCAAGACTGCTCAAATGAGCGACCTATATTACAAGTTACTTAATAACTGTATTTACTTGAAAGCATGAAGTAGTGTAACACTTACAAAAATCACTAATAAATAAAAATTCATTTCATAATAAGTCACTGTGTTAAATTTAATACACTTGTTTAATTGCCTGGTTGAGTTACATTTTGTTACAGCTTTTAATTATCAAGTATCAACTACTTAATTAAGTATTATTAATTTAGATTCCAGTAAAAATTTCAAGAAATTTTTATAATAGCTGTTTGTGCTGTTGTAAACATTATTACATAAGTAGATATTTATAAAATTATATCTACTTGTATAAAAATGTTTACAACAGCACAAACAGCTGCTATAAAAAGTGCTTGAAATATATACTGGAATCTAACAATAACCTGTTCTCTAACCAGAGCTTTAGAAATATTGTCATCTGTTTTGAGTTGATTGTTTAATAGCTGGAAGTCATGGAGGTCTTTTATAGGAATACAACCACGTGAAAATTGTGACGCTTGGCTTATAGCATTTCTTTGTTGCACCAAAGCATTTAAAATATTTCCATGAATAGTCTGTGTGACTTTAATTTCTTGTACAGTTTTGAGAATTGCTTCCAGATATGGTCTCAAATTGGAGCCTAAAAAACAAAATAACAGAGCATTTAAAAAATTTAGCTACTGTTTTTAACCCTGCTAATTCTGCTAGAATTAATAATTGTAGAAGAGAGCTGTAAGGTATTATCACTGACAAAAATTTTTCAAATAGTTTTCAAAAGGAAATGATGATATTTTATCCAGGGCTCCAAAATTTCTACAATCTTGTGGTAAATGAATGACTGAGTGTACATTATATATAAGCTGCCTAGCACCATATATGGTGCCAAAATCTGTAACAAACATAAGCAACAATTTCTCTCCATAGTCACAATTCTGCAAACTGTTAGCAAATTCAGGTCGCAGTAAACATATCATAGCAACAGAAAATGTGAGAAAGTTTTTATATATATTGATGGGAATAGCATCACGAAGAACAACTGCTCCCAAATATAAAATAAACTGCCGAAACTCAGTTGCCTTCCATTGTTTGTATTCCAGAATTGATCGCGGTTGCCTAGCAAATTCACGAGGCAAGTAGCTTCTCAACTTTATTAAGTTAACAGAAATATCATTCACTACCCTTGCTGGCAACCTGTAATGCAAATCGCCTTCCAACCAGAGGCTAACAATTCTTCTAACTATCCCCAAACAAGTAAGGTGCATATAGTCAAGTGGGCATTTAGAAACTAACCCAATATTTAATTCTATTAAAGGTGACTGTCTATTCGGTAAATGGTGGTCCTCATCTTTTTGCCTAACAAAGTCATCATCGGTTCTAAGAGACGCATGCAAATTTGGATATTTCATTTTATTGTTCAAGTAAGTGCCTTCCTCTGTACAACGTTCACAGGCATTATAACCTCCATGCCCCTTAATTTGCTTTATATATGATCGTGCTGGTGCATCACAAATAATTGCATTCACTACATTAGGATAAATTTGATCTAAATATCTCACACCATTTTGAAGTAAATGTTTCATTTCAATGATAGAGTTATTTAAAAATGTAGTGACACATAAAGGCTTGGATGATCCAGCATATAAGGCAATAATAAAAATATCTGCTTTTGGTAATTCAACGACAGTGACAAATATTGGCCATAGCTGCATACGCGAGCTGCGAAATAATGGCAAACCATCAATATTTATATTTAGAGACAATTTTTTTATTTCAAAATTAGTCAGATTTAACTTTTTTCTTAAAGATGTGACTATTCCATTTTCAATGCCAAAATGGTAATAGTTTCCACCAGGAATTTGCTTAATCTCTGCACTTTTAGGTGTTTGTAACAGAGTTCTGGAATCCTTTGGTACAGATAAACCAGCTAGCCACAAAATATGAAGTAGTGCTGTTACAGCTGCAAGAGAAATGTTGAACGACGTTGCCCAGTCACGTTAACTAGTGTTAATGTCAAATTCACTCTCATAATCAGATAAATCATTTTCACGCTCACTTGTTTAACTATCTGAGTCAAAGCTTTTATTTGAGTCATTTTCGTAATCATGTGGAATGTAGAAGTCAGCATTTATTTGTAATTCAGGTACAGTATCTGTGCATATTTCTGGATCAAATGTATCACTAATGTTATTATCAATTTCAGGCACCTGCAGTCCCACAGTAGGTAATGTTGCTTGGTAACTCGCAAAGTCCTCACTACTAGTTTTGTTTTGGACATTTGAAACAACTGAATCAAACGCTCTTTTAGTTTTTCTTTGTATAGTTCTAATGCTGAACACCATAGTGATGCCTTGGTGATATAATAAAACATTGAAACAGTCAAATTTTTCCAAATGTTCAAATTTATAAATAATTTAAATAAATGTTTAAAAACTAACACCCTGGGAATACCAGGGTGCTAGCTGGCCCAATGCTACCACGTACACCATGGAATTCTTAACGGATTTCTGTGGTATACATGGTATTCCGTTAAGAATTATACCATTTCACGGTATAATTCCTAATGTAAAATTTAAAACTCATAAAATTCAATTAGCTTTTATTTTTTAAGTAATAGGAGAATATCAATAAAACTTACCAATATTTTGTAGGCCAATAACAATAAAGTTCCCAATACTATAAAAATGTGATAAAAAATATATTCCTAGCTAACACCCTGATACCATATACTTATTAATAAACTAAATATAATACTTTAGCTAAGAAATGAATATAAAATTATGGAGTAGCTGTGAAGTGAGAAAAAATATAAGAAATGCATCAAAGTTCATCTGATACACAAAATTGCTGCATAACATATATATAGTTGTACAACTATGTGCAAGATAAAAGTGTGAGCACTACCTTATCACAAGTGAATAAGCTGATTTTTTTGCAGGTATCTGAGTTCTCTGACTTTTCGCTGTTTTCCCTGATCTGTCAGATACCCTGAATTCAACAGTACATGTAGCATAATTTAAATATAAAAAAGAGCAATATAAAACAACCAACAAATAATAAATAGCAATAAGCTTTATTATAATAATCAATAGAGAAATTGAGCCGTCTAAATACTTACCTGTATATAACGATTAAAACATTTTTTACAAAGTTTACAAAACGTAAAATAATGAAATATTATAAATAAGTAGGCTCTTTTTAAATGCTAGTTAGGGAAGTAATGAAAATTTGAAACACTTGTGTGTTTAAATTTTTATTACTTCCCTAGTTAGCATTTAATAAGAGCCTACTTATTTGTGTAGAATTCAAAAAAAGCCTTTTTATTGTGTGCTCCATCGCTACACAATAACAATACTAGAAACCTTATTTTAAAAAGGTCTGTACAGAACTTTTTAAAATTAAGTTTGTAGTATCATTACGTCGCGAAAGAAAACACGACAATATTTACAAACGAAGTTTTAAAATGAAAACTTGTTTTTTGAAAATTATTATCATAAATTTGTATACTTACAAGTAAAAATTGCCAATAATTTGCACAAAAAAAGTATGCACAAAATTATAAAACAAATTGCAAAACCGGCCTAATAACGCGCTTAGAAAATTAAAGTTATCAAATGCGCCTTTTTCAACTAAATCTTATATTCAAGGGCTACCCACATGGGGCCCGTTTATATAAAGCCTGCATAGGGCCTATATGGGCAAACCAATATGGGCCCCAATAGGACATGTTAGCTGGGTAGCGAAATGGGGGTTGGGGACAAAGCTTAAAAAAGTCCAAGTAACTTAAAAATAAATAAGCGTTTTTGTAATAATTTAGTTAGAAAGTATCTAATTAAATCATGAATAATTAAATGAAAATAATTAAAAAGTGGGAGTAAAAGTCAATCCAAGTTTTTTTGAAGTTAGAAATATTGACTTAAATAAAATCAATTTAAATGCTAAAAAAAAATGTTTATTGCGAGAACAAAGTATGCAGGTGACTTAAAAGCCTTGTTTGATCTTTTGTTTTATAATATGAAGATGGTGAGCTTAGACATTAGTAAGGAAGGGATTCATTTAAAATCAAAAACAATTATTAATTTAATGTTTGAAGTTAATATTTCAGCAGACCAGTTTGACGAATACGTGTTTAATTTTGATGAGCCTTTATTCATTGGTATTGAGAGCTATATTAGTAAGACATTTAAAGCGATGAAGAGTAAGAGTTCAGTGACTTTATCGATTTTCAACCCTGGAAGTTTGATTATTGATGTAAAGTCTTTAGATAATTTTGAGTATAGCATTAAGGTGGCAACAGAGAGTGTTCAAAATGTGTTTTTTCTTGATTATTTTTCACATTAGGTAGAGTCTAAAAGAAGAATTTCAGTTTCGAGATTTAGCGACATGTGTAGGATGATTAAGCCTACTTCTGAATTTAGCGTAACAAGAGTTAAAGGGTTTTTTATTTTTTCGATGAACAATCAAGATATTTTTTCAGAGAGTTTTAAATTTGGAGTAGAGAATTTGTCAGATGAGATGAAAGTTTATAGCGTGTATAAGTTGGAACAATTGTATCAAATATCAAAGATTGTTTTGTTTTCAGATGTGTTGAATGTTTTTGTAGAGAAGGATAATCCGCTTATGTTTATGTCTACTGGAAAAATTGGAGTAATAAAAGTCTATTTTCTTTAAAAACATTTAAAAACGTTTTAAAAGAAGTTTATAGAATAGCTCCTAAGAAAGGGATGCTTGAGAAGGGTGAATTAGGTCATAACCTTTTCCTTTTTTAATAAAGAGTCCATTTCCGTAAATGGGTTTGTTTTTAGTCCAAGGTCTTAAATATAAACCAGAACCAGCAGCAGCGAGTTTTACTCCTTTTCCATTTTTGCTCATGTATACAATTCCTCGTCCTGCGATTTTATCAACCATAGCTGAACCTGCAGAAGATCCAACACCTGCAAGCAGTCCAGTAGCAAGAGCAGGAACGACTCGTGTGGCGAGAGTGCTTCCAATCATTCCTAATAAAGGTAAAAGAGCTACAATGAAACCTCCTTCCACTTTAGAGTTGTGTGCAATTTTTCTTTTGCTAAGTTTAAGAGTGACTCCTTTTCCATTGCTGTATGCTTTTTTAATTTTGTTCAATTGCGAGTTTGTGACAGCAAGAACATGTTCACCATCCAAGTCTTGAAGAGTGAGTTTAATGCTAGCATCAGTTTTATCATGCATTGCTTTTTTAATTTTATCAGCTTGTCCCTGTGAGATGTTCAGTTTGATGTTTTGATAACCGCTCATTTTTTTTAAAGAAAGGAAAAAAAATTCTTTTATCGATCAACAGCACTGTTTGAATATAAATCTTGCAGCACAGAAGAAATTCTTTCTCTAACATTAAATCGAATAATGATATCTTCTCCTTTAAAGTCGATAAAATTTCCACGTTGATCAATAAGTTGTGTTTCCATTCTTGAAATTTTGCTAACAACAATGGGTAGATAGATGAGATGAAAAGGTTTTTCGCTAATTTTGTATCCAGGAGGATCATCAGGGTAGAAGGAATAAATATCATTGGTCGATTTTCCATCTAAATAGGATGAACCTATAATGTCGTTGGTAACTCTAATGACGGCAAGTTCTTCAATTCTTACAATGCTTTCAGATTCGTAGTAGTCAATAACGCTGTTGACTTTATTAGGGTCAACAGGATCTTCTTTTTTTCTCAACGTAAGTGTATTCTTTCTTATCAAAACCGAGAAGTGAGGCTCTACCCAATATTGACTGTTTGTTCCAGGTTTTCCAAAAGTGAGAGTGGACCTTGAAGTAGTATCGCTTGTTCCAAGAATGACTCCATCTGCTCTGTATAAAGTTCCAGTTTGCTTTTTCATTTCTTTTTGCAAGTAATCGTTGATTTCGTTGATTTCGTAAGCGCCTTCTTCGATGTAGATGGTATAACTGGTCGATCCTAGGTTAAGACTATATCTGAAGACGTTATTTTTTGAGGTGATGTTAGGACAGCTGCGATACGTCTCGAGCCCAACTAAGGCCATTTCATACTTTTTTTCGGTTCCAAGTTCGATAGGAACGTCAAAGTAGGTTCTGATGACGCGGCTGTCTACGGTAGAAGCTTTTTTTTTAGATTTAACAATGAAATAAAATCCCGACATGTTGTTTATACGTTTGGAAAATAAAAATCGCTAAACCCGCTTTCCCCTGGTTCTTTTTAGAAGAGAAATCAATGACAGCAAACCTATGAGGTTGAGACCAGCAGTACTTGCAGAACATTTTAATTTTTCTTTATTCATGTCAACAGCAGCATGGTCTCTGTAGAGGTGATCCACATTTTTTTGGTCTTGAGGAAAGAGACAAATACAGTTAACATTTTCTCTAATGGTTTGTCTAGGGAGCATGAAATAGTTTTGAGCGAGATAAAAGCAGTCGACGTTAGAGTGTCTTCCTCGGATGTAATATTTTTCGCACTTGTTTTGCTTGGTGAGTTGCAAGTCGTCAAAGATCATTAAATTGTTTTTAGTAGAGTCTAAGGATTCGGGTTCAGGAACGTCTTCTTCAGTTTCAAAGAATTGACTTTCAATGTCTGTTTTTCCTTCCCAATTTTTAGAAATTTCTTCAATGACACATTCAGGACTGGAGTTTAATTCTTCAATTTTGTTTTGAATGTTGAACAATTCGAGGATGATTTCTTTAGGCAATTTTTTTTCGAAGGACTTTTTGAGTATTTTGTATTCAGGTTGAAAAAGAGATTTTCCAAACACTTGTAATCGGTTGTAATCGAGCCATCCCGGTCTAAGCAATAAATTGAGAAGCAACGTTGTTTTTCCACATACAGACTTTCCAACGATGATCCCTCGAATGCTTCTCGGGAAAAGCTTGTTGTTGTTTCTTTTGATTTTACCAATATTCCATGATAAATCAATCACTTCCATTTTATATAAAAAAAATTTTCTTTATGTATTTAAAATGTATTGCGTCAAGTGTAAAAAAGAAACTGAAACCATTCACATGAGAAACGAGAAGACAAAAAATAATCGAAATATGTTAAAAGGGACTTGCGACTCTTGCGGAACGACTAAATGCAAGTTTGTTTCTTTGAAAAAAGGAGGTGACTTGGTAGAGTCGATTAATAAACTGTCGAGCAAAGTGAAGCTTCCATGGGCTAAGTTTCCAGGAGAAATGCATATTCCCGGGATGAAATTTGCAGGTCCTGGTACGAATTTGAATGAGAGACTGACTTCAACGGATATGTATCAGGAGTGGAGCAAGCCGGTGGACAGAGTGGACAATACAGCATACCATCACGATTTGGCTTATAAATATTTTAATTACAGACAGAACAGAAATTTAGCAGATCAGATGATGCTTGAAGAGATCGATTCTATACCCAACCCAACTCAAAAAGAAATCAACGAAAGAAATCTCATTACTCCTGTGATTAAAGCAAAAGCGAAATTTGGATTGGGTGTCCCACGACGAACCTGAAAAAATAAATTTTTCAGACCCATTAAAAATGAGTAAGATGATGGTTTTGTTTGAGCCGTTTATAAACGAGTATCTTAAGACGGAAGATTATGAAGATGTGTATTCTTATTCGCCATATGAAGAGAGGTATCATTACAAGATATATAGTTTTGAAAACGATTTGGACTTTACCATTATTCGTAAAAAGGAAGAGTTTGAGTTGAGAATAACGTGTGGAAGGATTCGTTTTGAAAAAAGCGGCATGGTGAAGGAGGATATATTCGAGTATGCTCGCAGAAAAATAATTAAAGTCAAGTAGCAGAATAAAAAATTTGAAGAATTTTCCACGGATTAAAAAATGAGTTAAGTAATTTTCTTTTCTTTATAAAAAGATGAATTATATAACAGTTGAGAATTTTGATGAGAGTAAGTTATCAGTGGGTGAGATATATTCAGCAACAAGTCCAATTCAGTTTCAAAAGGTTCCGTTGTATTATGAGTTCCCTTCAGGCAAAGGTCCAGTTGTATTGCGCACTCCTGTTTTACATTCTCTTGGAGTGTTTAAGAGTTTGAATTTAGAGACAAAGAATCTGAAAGGTTATTCCATGTCTTTTTTAAGCAAGGAGGGGAGTAAATTTGCAGAGGTGATTGAAAAAATATCAAAATACCTTCGCGAAAAAGTGAAAGAGTTGAGTTCTTTGTTGAAAAAAGGTAGATGATCGAAGAAGATAGCAACAGAAGACTTGTCTATTTTAAAAACAAAGCCTGGCAGTTCTCCTATTCTTTTTGGTAAATTGTATACGAAGAAAAAAGGGTCAGACAGAAATAAGTTCAATGTTTTATTTGAAGAAGGATGGTAAAATGGAAGTGAATAAAAGTCCTTTAGAGTATCTTAATCAAAAATGCGAGGTGGTTGCTTTTTTAAAAATAGAGGGAGTGTTTATAGGTTCAAAGGTAGAGTCTATTCAAGTGAGTGTTTCAGATGTGTTGATCGTAAAGACTTGTCCTATTAAAAGCATCTTGACTGATTTAGAAGATTTTTAAATTTTTAAACAAATTTAAAAATAATCAATGTTGAAGGAATTATTTTGCCTAATGAGGCTTTAACCAACTTTCAATTGATAAAGGTTGCTAAACAGTTAAAAATTAAAAACTTTCGAGGTGTTTTTGTCAGAGACGAGTTGCCAAAAAAGCCGAGAAGAAAAGAATGCGGTATTGTGAATACGGGAGATTCAAGCACAGGTGGTTTTCATTGGGTGTGTTGGTTCAAATACGGTTATAAGAAATATAGTTTCGATTCTTATGCCCAACCTCCTCTTGTCGAATTGGTTAAATACTTGAAAAGTCCAGTTCTTTGTAACAGCGAGAGAGTTCAGTTTGGAGACACGTCTTACTGTGGTCACTTGTGTCTTTACGTCTTGAAGAAGATGGATGAAGGGTTTGACTTTTAAAGCATCATGGACACCCTTTGGTAAAAAATTTTTTTGTAGTAAGTAAAATGATTGATAAGTTTGGAAGGATAAAATTGGGTCAGTATTTATACAACCCAACCTCTCTTTCAAGAGATCTGTATGTCAGAACAGATGGAAACAGATCCATCGCTGCAGATTTGGATTTTAACTCTCACAAAACCATCAATTTAGAAGAACCGACCACTTCTCACGGCGCCGCCTCAAAAAATTACGTGGATACGCATTCGTCAGGTGGAACGGTCATTGGCACAGCGGACTTGGATTTGAATTTTCACAAAGCGATCAATTTGAACGAACCGATAAATCTTCATGACGCCGCCACAAAAAATTACGTCGACGTTAGCTCGAGCATGCGAATTAAAACGGACGGATCAAGCACGATCACTGGGGACTTGGATTTAAATTCTCATAAACTGCTCAATGTGACAGATCCAACTACTTCTCAATACGCTGCCACAAAAGGGTACGTGGACACTAGAGTGGCATACGCCAATATCTTTTACACAGACATTAACAAGACAGCGCACAAATTGACCAATCTGGCTGAGCCCACTTCAGTCTCAGATTCAGTCACAAAAAATTATGTGGACACGCATGCTTCAGGTGGAACTACAGTGGGCACCGCGGACTTGGATTTAAATTCCCATAAATTGATCAATGTGCTTGATCCGTCAAATTCGCAAGACGGAGTGACAAAAAGTTACACGGACACTTTGTCACAAAAATCCAACTTTTTAGGACTTGTTCCCAATTCAAGCTTTTCATCCTTGGGGTTAAAATCGCAAACTGTGGCAGGATCGACCACTGCACCAGTCTTTAGCTACGTAGACGGTCCTGGAGTTCTGAGAAGGTTATGGCTGGCTCTTAATGGAACCGGAACAAACGTTCCTGGATAAGTCTTTATTCGGATATTGGCCGACGGAGAAATTAGAGTTGGGAATTATTCAACATCCACGAAAGGAATCGGAGTGGACAACACTGCCCTTGCTTGCGACTTGCTCTTTTCCGCTCTCGGCGGACCGTATTACGCCAACTCTTTGCAAGGTTGCAACATTTACAGCTCCACTTCGTTGGGAGGATATTTTGCGCTCGACTTGCCGTTTACATCAAGCTTGACCATCCAATTGGTCAATAATAATGCTGCCGCTATCACCTACTGGATTCAACCCTTCATTTCCACATTCATAACCATCCCTGCTCTCCTTTCCTCCGTTAAATTGTACTGCAGGACGTTCAGATATCTCAACACCACTTACGGAAACGAATATGTTTTGCTGAACACCAATGGAAAAGGAAATGGCGTTTTTCTGAAATACATCAGGATGCACATCATCGGCTCCTCTGGAAACTGGTGGGAAACCAGAGTCAGAATGTATGACGGAAATTTGCCTCCAGGCAACGGCACTGTCCTCAGCCCCTGGACCTCTTACAATGCAAACAATTACAACACTTTCCCTGGATATGACGCCGACAGCAGATGCTTCTTTTCCTTGTCTGTATTGGAAGATTTTTACTTGTCTTCGTGGAATGGATCAAACTTAACCTCTTTTAACAACAAATCGACGGGACTGCTGTACCAATCCATAGCCTCCATCGGCTCCACCACCACCATTTCCTTTTACAGAAATTTTGCAGAGACAATTTCCATGCCCAGCGTCGCAGCAGGCAGAAGGCTCGTCGTCACGCTCAACTCTGGTGACGCGCAAGTCGGTCAATCCGGAAGCTTTTACCTTCTTCTCGGACAAGCGTATTATTATGCTTAACTTTTGCTTAAGCAAAAGTGATTCTGATAATAAAATGAGAATCTTGCAAGAGAAAAACGGAAAACTTAAAAGTTTTAAAATGGTGGATCCTGTTCAGTATTAAAGAAGCAAAGGAGTAGGATAGCACGAGATAGAAATTTACAAATCCATCATCGAAACAAAAAAAGAACATGACGAAAGAAAAAAAGAACAAGAAAAATTTCATGGAAGATTTAAACACCTTCACAAAAACTAAAATTTTTCATTACGCTTTATGACGTTATGAAAAAAATCACACGAAAAATGAATTTTTTAAAATAAAAAAAGATGCAGTGTGTTCGAAGAGTTCATTATGATAGAAAGAAGGAGTGGAAAAAATGCGTTATTGTTTTTGACAATTATTTAAAGCACCCTCCGTTAAAAGTAGGTGAGAGATATGAGATATTTGCTCAAAAAGATATTCACTTGCTTCGACGGTTTAAGCAAATAATTCTGTTCATGTTTGGTATTGAGAAGGGGATAGCGTTGGTGAATTTGAGACATGGTCTTAATTTAAAGTTGAATTATTTTAATCGCAGTATGATGATTTCAGAGCCGGTGGATCAGATCTTTATGGAAATTGACAACAGAAGCGATAAGGATGTGATGATTAAAAAAGGCGAAAGTTTATGCTTGGTAAATTTTCCTTAAAAAATTGTTTTTTTTCGTCTTAATAAAAATGGATTACAATAGTTATAAAGAAATATATCCGACTCTTCAAACAGCTCCATCAGATGAAGGGGGTCACGTATATCGTCTTCGAAAAATAAGTGAGATTCAGAAAGAGATGGACAATGATAGAAAGAAGCGGGTTCATTTGAGTAAAAAGTACCATCGTATTTTCAGAATCATATCCAATGCGGACAATACAATGCAAGCGCTGTGTATAGCTCTGGGTGTGACTGGAATTGGTCTTTTGTCAACCATTATTGCTAGTCCTGTGGCGATTGCTTGTAAAGGTGTGGCTATTGGAATGGGTTTTTTTAACTATTGTTGGAGGGCAAGTGAATAAAAGATGACATTGAAAGCGGAAACGCATGAAAAGATAAAAGTGTTGGTAGAGTCGAAACTGAACACGATCAGCGAGCACATTTCTAAAGCGTTGGTGGATGGAAAAATTAGCGATTCTGAGTTTCAGTCGATTCTTGGTGAGCTTCAAAAGTTTAAAGAAATGACGGAGGAAATACGAACCAAAACCAAAACCAATATGGACGAGTTGGCGAAAGAGTCTTTGATCCAGAAAGGACGAGAAGACGCGATTCAAGCGTTTAAAAACCTATTTAAAAAGGGATCTTCATAATTTTTATTCTGCGTATTTTATAAAATGACCTTTTATAAAATACAAGACCCGAATAAACGGGATGAGATTGTGAAAGAGGTGCTGGCGAGAAAAAGTAGAATTTATAAAGACAGTGTGAATAAAAACATGATGGATTCTCAATTTCAGACGGATGTGGGCAAACTGTTCAAGCCGATCATCGAGAGCAATAAAAGGATGATCCATAGAATCAAGTCTGAGCAAGATAGCATCAAGTCTGAGCAAGATAGCATCAAGTCTGAGCAGGATAGCATTAAATCTGAACAAAATAAGTCTGAGCTCATTTGGCCCAAGGTTAAGTCTGCGGTCAAGTCTTTTTTAGACTCAACAAGAATGGAAGAGTCGTATATGCCTGAGGGCGATGAGCCTTTGAGACATTTGTTTGATCTGGACACAAGAGCAAAATTTAAAAGAAGTTTTAAGAACAAGTTTGAATTGAGTAAAAACGACGGCCAATACACGATTGGAATAATGGGAGTGATGTTTGATGGAAATGACATGATTGTTAGAGGCGAAACGTATGAAGGGACAAAAGGTCTTTGGGAATTGATGACCAATCCAAACATTTCAAAGGACGTGACGGCAGAAGATGTGGCTAATTACTCAAAAATTTTAATGGAGAGTGAAGCTTTAAATCCAGATGCAAGATCCAACAAACCGAGAGCTGCAGAAGTTGAGAAATACAATTGATTGGTCATCCCCATTGAAAACGAGCTTAAATCTCGTAAGAAAAAAGATGAAGAGGACGGTCTTAGAGCTGAAATTTATGATCACTTTAATGTGAAATACCCCAACGAAGGTTTTGAAAAAAAAATCAAAGAAGCGAAAAGTTTCTAAGATGGATGAGAAATACAATCAACTCATGTCAGATCTTGAAAATAGGAAAAATGAGCTAGGAAGCGAGAAATATAATCAATACAAGTCGCGTGTTGAAAAAGCTTATAAAGATAAAAAAGGTTCTGGAGTTACTATTCTAACCGGCAATCCGAATGCGTTGGTCGAAAGGCTTCAATTGAGTATTGCTTCTTGTCGTGCGGGAAATAAGGCTTCAAGAAACGAGGCTGTGAGCATATGTGATGAGCTGTTGAGACAAAAGGTGATTAGCGAAGATCAGTACAAGTCGATTCAGAGATGTATTGCAAAATAACTTTTTTTGCTTATAAAAAAATGATCGTTTACAGAAAGAGATATGTGAGAAAACACGTGATTGGTGGAAGCGGAATATTTGACACGTTTAAAAATTTCATGAGACGAGCGACTGCGTCTAGCGCATCTAAGGCAGTGTTGACTTTGGCTCAGAAAATGGCGAAAAGTGAGTTGGGACGAGAAGCGATTATGGCTGCCAAGTCTGCTGGAAAAGAGCTAGCTTCTTCTGCAATTACTATTGCTAAAGATGTGGCTATTGACAAGGGAAAGAAAGCTCTTGAAAAGGTGTGCGTCAAGACTGGAACTCCGAAGCTATCTCAGAAAAGCAAAGACATTATTTCAGTGCTGGCTAAAGCTCCAGCTTATGCTCCAGCCCATGTTCCAGCCCATTTTCCAGATAGAAGACCTGCAACAGGATTTGTGGACGAGTATTCCATGATGGGTGGATCTTTAGGTCGTAAAAAACTAAGTCGTAAAAACGCAGTTCGAATCCAAGACCTGGTTAAAATGGGAAATGGCATGAAAATCGTCTGAAAAATTAATTTTTCAGAGGCGCGCGTTCGGAACTTTCGGAGCTTTCGGAACTTTCGGAGCTTTTGGAACTTTCGGAACTCTCAAAAAAATTTTTTTTTCTTTTATTTAAAAAATGGCAAACTCCGAGATTTTAAATTTTACAGAAGAAGTCATGATTGATGAAGGAATCGAGAGATTCGAGTTTCTCGAGTATGAGCCTGTGAGCACCAATTTAAACAACACTGTAGAGATAAGAATTAATATTGAACAGCAGGACTTGTTTACGCTTCCCTCTGAGTCCTACCTTTTAGTGGAAGCAAGACTGACTAAAACAGACGGTACGGCTGATGCAGACGCAGATGTGGTTACTTTTGCAAACAACGGCATCATGCATCTGTTTAGCCAAATTTCTTACTATTTATCGAATCAAAAGGTAGAAACCATCTATAGCCCTGGTCAATCCACCACTATGTTTGGCTATTTTAAATATCCGAGTTTCAAATATCTGAAGGCATGAATCAGCTGTGGCAGCGAGACACGACCATGGATGCTGATCTTGCTAATAACACTGGATTTATCAACAGCCACGCTTACATCATCAAGCAGCCCGCTGATAAAGGAACCTTTTCGTTTTGCATTCCTTTGAAGCACATTTTTGGTTTTTGCGACGATTACGACAAAGTTCTTTATGGATTTAAGCATACCGTTACCCTTGTGAGAAAGAGCGACACGGATGCGATTTTTAAAGCCAATGCTACAGGCGCGGGAAAAGTCGATTTGACAAAATTGTCTTTGTTCATGCCTCATGTCACTCCCTCTCTTTTAGAGAGCAACATCAACATTGCTTAAATGATGTTGCTCTCTTTTAGAGAGCAACATCATTTAAGCAACAATCTTTACAAAATCATCGAGTCTAAAGTGGACGTTCCATTATCGTTCAAGTCTCGAAAATGCGACACCATTTCTGTTCCTGTGGCAAACACATTCAGTTGGAGACTAAGCGCGAGATCTGCTAGCGAAAGACCGAGGTACGTCGTGACTGGATTCCAAACCAACAGAGGCGGAAGTCAAGACCGAAATCCATCCGTCTTTGATCACTGTGACATTAAAAACATGTATGTGACCTTAAACAGCGAAAGGTATCCTGCTGTGGACTACGACTTGGACTTTAAAAACAACAAATTCTCAAGGGCTTACAGAGACGCGTGCAAGTTTTACAACAGGCTTTATGGCATTGACGACATTGTAGCTCAGGCTAACATGACCGGCTTAAATTACAGATACATTTGCCCTTTTTTCGTCTTTGATGTGAGCAAGCAGGCCGAAGGTTAAAATCAACTGTGTTGGACGTTCAAATCAAGGCCACCTTTAATGCAAACGCTCCTGCTGGCACTCAAGCCTTTGCCGTGGTGATCTCTGACAAGATGCTCAGGATTAAATCCGACGGGAAAAAGATGAACGTTGTTTACTGATTTTTCGAAATAATTTTTAAGCGTTAAAAAAATGAGGTACACGAAAAAAGATTTGAAAAAGGTGCTGAGAGAGAAAGGCATCACTCAAACGTCAAAAAGCAAAATGGCTTTGTTGATGCTGGCGTTGGAAAACCATCTGATTGACAAGAGCGAATGGATGAAAGACGTGGTGGAAGAAAGACCAGTGGGACGACCTTAAAAATTGACTTCGAGTTGAGAAAATATTTCCAAATGAAAAAAAAAAGGAAAATATGAATGAAAGGATGAGAGAGTTGCAAGAAATAATAAGATTGCGTGAAGAAAGAGAGAGTTGGAAGAATTAAGAAGAGAATTTAACAATTTGCCAGAAGAACATTCTGAAGAAAGATTGAGAGAGTTGAGAGAAAGATGGAGGCAGTTGAGAGAAAGATGGAGACAGTTTAAGAGGCGATTCGTCAGAAGATTCGTCAGATGATTTTGAATATGATATTGAAGATGATTCCGAGTTGGAAGAGGAAATATCGGAGTCGGAAATATCGGAAAAATGGAGTTGGAAGAGGAAAAAAGAGAAAATGAAGCATTGGAAAGAATAAGGGAAAGATCGAATATTGATTTATCTAATTTTTTTTCAGATTCCCTGTAAAGTTCGAAGAATTTTTTAATTCTTTTCGAAGAATTGAAAAATTGAATTCGAGTTGAGAAAATATTTCGAAATGAAAAAAAGATGGAAAATATGAACGAGATTGAAGAAAGAATAAGACAGTTGGAAGAAAGAACAAGACAGTTGGAAGAAAGTATAAGACAGTTGGAAGAAAGAATAAAATAGGGTGAAGAAAGTGAACATTTGTTGTATGAAAGGATAATGTTGTGTTACAAAACAATGAGGGAGTTGCATGAATCGCAGAGATTTGAAGAATATCAGAGATTGGATGACGAATTGAAGAGATTGCGTAGTGAAAGATCGAGAGTGCGTAACGAAAATATAAGATTGCTAGACGAAGTGATAGGATTGCGTGGCGAAGTGATAAGATTGCGTGACAAAAATATAAATTGTGTTGTGAAAGATCGAGATTGGAAGACGAAAGATCGAGACAGTTGGATGAAGAAAGAATGAGGCTGGAAAGAATGAGATTGGAAGAAGATTCGTCAGATGATTCGTCAGAAGATCCGGAAGAAGATTCGGAAGAAGATTCGGAAGAAGATTCGGAAGAAGATTCGGAAGAAGATTCGGAAGAAGATTCGGAAGAAGATTCGGAAGAAGATTCGGAAGAAGATTCGGAAGAAGATTCGGAAGAAGATTCGGAAGAAGATTCGGAAGAAGATTCGGAAGAAGATTCGGAAGAAGATTCGGAAGAAGATTCGGAAGAAGATTCGGAAGAAGAGGATTGGGAAGATGAGTTGGAAGATGATTCGTCAGAAGAAGAGGATTGGAAGATGATGATGAGCGTTTAGAGCAACAGCGACAATTGAAGATTAACGCATTAATTAAAGGTCTCCGTTCTGATAGACGTAGAGTTTGTGCTACTGCTGCTTAAACACTTTAAAATTCATTTTGAAGAATTGAAAAGTTGTTGAAAATGAATTGAGTTAAAAAAATTTCTTGGTATTTAAAAAGATGGAAAGAAAGTATGTGATTGAATTTGATGAAATGGACTGCGCATATGTATTTACTGAAGAGGGCTATGAAATTCATGCGGCTGGATATGAATTTACTGCATATGATGACTGGGGGAGAAAATATACGATTAGATTTGATGAAATGGGTCGAGCGCATGTATACGATGCAAGAAGCGAAATTCATGCTAATTATCTTGCTGCTTCATAATTCTTTTCGATTAATTGAAAAATTTATTTTGAGCTAAGAAAATATTTTCCTTTATTTAAAATGAATAATATAGATGAATGGAGTCTTTTGGAACTTCTTAGCGGTAAAGAGTTAACTTATGTTGTAGAAAGATCTAGAAGTTTTATTAAATTTCAAAAAAACGTTAGAAAACTTCCAAAGTCAGTCAAAATTGCCTTCATTGAAATGATTCAAATGCTACCATTCGAAGAAGTTTTAAAAAAATTAAAAACTGTTATTGATTCACATCATTCTATTGAAGTTGAAAGAACTTTACAAAGTGGATTAATACATTCTAGATAAATAAGAGAAATTTATCGTACTTGTAATGCAGACATTGCTAAAATTACGAAAACAAATTTCAATATGAGTAGAATTTAAGAATGAGTCTCCGATTTTTTAATTCATAAGAGTTAAAAAATTGATTTTGACTTAAGAATTTTTTTTCCTTTGATGAAATAAATAAAGCGACCGTGAAAGAGTTGCGTCAATCCGCTAAAGAATGCGGCGTTAAAGGCTACTCAAAAATGAGAAAAGCCGACCTTATTGAGGCTATAGAGACTTGTAATGAAAGACCTCCTGTTAATGAAAGACCTACAGTGGTTAGGTTTGTTCGACCTCCTGTTAAAGTTTCTGTGAAACCTACAAAAGTTCGGCTTGTTGTTGGAGCTGATCCTTAGCCGGTTCCAGCGCCAAGACCTGGACTGGTTTCAAGAATGGCAACATCTGCGAGAGATGTGGTTGCTAGCAGTTTTAACAACCTTATTGCATCCATTAGTCCGTATGTTCCAGAATCGGTGAAAAAGACAGTAATAGACGTGAGAGATTCTATCCTATCAGCTCCTGTCAGACCGGTTCCAGCACCAAGACCTGGGTTATTTTCAAGATTAACAGAAGCTGTGAAAAATGTGGTTCAAAGACGGTTCCAGCACCAAGACCGGTTCCTGCTCCGCCTCCAGTTTACTGCTCCAACGCCGAGACCTGTTAAGTTTGAGTTGACTGATTCAGCTCTAAATTATGTCACCAAGCAATTTTCTTACAGTCCTTCAATCCTATATCAAGACCCTGCTGCCTTTTTAAATTTGGTGAAAAGAGCTGCGATCAAAGTCCTAGAGAAAAACACAAGAACGAACCTTGTTTTAACCTGTGATCTAATACAAGTCAACATTGCTACTGGATTGGAAAAAATTCGCTCTGTGTCCTTCCCGTCCAAATATGAAGTTATTCTCGAATCAACAGATACTGGAGAGAGCTTTGAGACGTGGAATAAAAGAATTCTTGAAAACATCCTCAATTATATTAAAGAGGGGTCTAATTGGAAAGTGTCTAAAATTTTAAAAATAGATGTTAACATGATCGACAATATCCCTCTCAGCGGTTCTTCCTACATTGATCTGCCTGATGAGTTGAAAAATAAAAAGGCCATTATCAATATGAAAAACGATGACAACCAATGCTTTATGTGGTGTGTTACTCAAGCGCTAAATATGGAAGACAAACATGAACATAAAGAAAGGATTGATGAAGACTTGATTCTAAAATCTAAAGAGTTAAAATGGGAAGAAATGGATTTCCCTGTTAAGCTCGATCAAATCGACAAGTTTGTGAATAATAATCCAAGTTTCAGCGTTAACGTCTTTGGGTATGATGAATAAAAACCGCACCCTTTACGTATATCCAAATGTTTGAAAAAAAAGCATGTTGATTTGTTGCTCATTTCAAACGATGAGACGAACCATTATTGTCTTATTAAAAGTTTAAGTCGATTGTTAGCCTCATCTACATCAAAAGGTAAAAGAAAACAACATTATTGCAGAAATTGCTTGCAAGGTTTCAACTCTGAAGAAAAGCTCCAAAATCATTGGACTTACTGTCAAGAACACAGCTCGGTTCGAATTGAACTTCCTGAAAAAGGAACAACCGTTCAGTTTAAAAACTACAACATGTCAATGAAAGTTCCGTTTGTGGTTTATGCCGACTTTGAAAGCTTCATCAAACCCATCGACGACAACACTAAATATAATGACAAAGAGTCGTACACCAAAAAATTATCAAAAGCACGTTCCAAGCTCCTTTTGCTATTACATCAAATGCTTCGACGAAACCATTTATAAAGGAAAACCTGTTACGTACACAGCAGAAAGCAATGATGATGATGTTGCTCAAAAGTTCATAGACTTGCTCGATAAAGACCTTAAAAAGATTTTCAACAATAATGATTAATTAGATCATTGCGGGAAGAAAAAGAAGGTGATGACTGATGAGGATGAAAAGAATTTTAAAGATGCAACACAATGTCACATTTAAAGTAAAGATCTTGACGGTGATAAAGTCTTAGACCACTGTCATTTGACTGGAAAGTATCGAGGAGCTGCTCACAAAAGTTGCAATGTAAATTATCAAATTCCAAAATTCATACCCATCATTTTCCATGATTTGCCCGGTTACGACAGCCATTTATTCATCAAAAAATTAGGTGGAAAATTAAAATGCATCCCCAACAACGATGAGAAATACATCAGCTTCTCAAAAGTAATTAAAGTAAGAGAATATATTGATAAGAAAGGTAAACTTCGGGAAGTATGGAAAGAATTGAGGTTAATTGATAGCTTCAGATTTATGGCTGGTAGTTTAGACAGTTTGGCTAAAAATCTAACCAACGACCAATGCAAAAACGTTGCTAAATATTACTCTGGAAAACAGTTTAATTTATTGCGAAGAAAAGGCGCTAACCCTTACGAATGGGTAGACGCGATTGAAAAATTTGCCGAAACAAATTTGCCTCCTATCGAAGCATTCCATTCCAAACTGAACGACGCTAAAATAGAAGTTGAAGACTATGCGCATGCTCAAAACGTTTATAATGAATTTGGATGCATAACGTTTAAAGATTACCATGAGCTATACAACGTCTCTGATGTCTTGACGCTTGCAGATGTCTTTGAAAATTTCAGAGAGGTGTGTCGTACCTATTACGGTCTTGACCCTCCTTGGTATTACACCTCCCCAGGTTTGGCTTGGGATGCAATGTTAAAAATAACTGGAATTAAATTAGAAGCTCTAATTGACCCTGACATGCTTCGCATGCTTCAAAGAGGAATACGCGGTGAAATCAGTATGATTTCAAACCGACATGGAACTGCCAATAACAAATACATGGGTGACTCCTATGATCCTTCAAAACCATCGAAATATATCCAATACCAGGACGCTAACAATTTGTATGGGTGGGCAATGAGCAAACCTCTTCCCGTTGGAGGATTTAGATGGATGACTGAAGACGAACTTTTAAATTGGAAATCCATGCCTTGCATTCTTGAAGTCGACTTGGACTACCGTGATCACCTTCACGACGATCACAACGATTACCCTTTGGCTCCTGAAAGATTAAAAGTAGGCAAAGTAGAAAAACTCGTTCCGAATTTAAACCTTAAAAAGAAATACGTCATACATCATGAAAACATGAAACTGTATGAACGATTAGGATTGAATATTACAAAAATTCATCGAGGTATCACCTTTAAAGAAGAACCTTTTATGAAAATTTACATTGACCTCAATACCCAATTAAGAGCAAAAGCTAAAAACGACTTTGAAAAAGAATTCTTTAAACTCATGAACAACTCCGTCTTTGGAAAAACCATGGAGAATATTGAAAATCATGTAGACGTCAGACTCGTCACTACAGAAAAAGAAGCCTTAAAATTATCTAAAAGACCTCATTTCGAAAGTCGTACCATTTTTGATGAAAACTTGATAGTGGTTCACATGAAGAAAACAAAGTTGGTTTACAACAAGCCTGTTTACTTGGGAATGTGCATCCTGGACATAAGCAAAACTCTCATGTTTGAACACCACTACGACTACATCAAACCGAAATATAACGATTGAGCTAAGTTGTTAATGACTGATACTTACTCTCTCATTTATGAAATCAAAACTGAAGATTATTATGAGGACACTGCTGGTGAGGTTGAAAGCAGGTTTGACACGAGTGATTTCGACAAAAACCATCCTGCTGTTAAAAGTGTTGGTTTTAAAGTTGGTGCTAACAAAAAGGTTATTGGCATGTTCAAGGATGAAACTGGAGGCAAGCAAATTGAAGAGTTTGTTGGGCTTCAACCTAAGCTCTATTCTTACAAGATTCTTGAAGAAGACGCACATAAAAAATGCAAACGAGTCAAGAAGAGCGTCGTTAAAAATAAAATAGAGCATCAAGATTATAAAGACTGCTTAATGGATAAGAAAGAAAAGCTTGCAACCATGAATGTCATCCAATCTCATCTTCACGACATTTACACAGAGGAGATTAACAAAGTTGTTCTCAGCGCTGAAGATGACAAAAGAATCATTTTGGAAGATGGTATTCACATGTTGGCTATTGGACATTACAAAAAAATACCTTGTCCTGATAAGCCTTGTTTTAACTTGATCGATTATGATAAAGTCTTTGGTCCTGATAATTGATATATTAGCTTATGATATTTGCAAGCTATTAATAAAATGAATATCACTTCGTTAAATGAAAAAATTTTAAAGCAGTTTGACATTGATGCTGCAAAAGACACAAATAACTTTAAAAAAGTGCAAATTGAAAAATCATTGTTTTTTCTAAAAACCATTCATCTTGTTCAAAGGAATGAAGACATTTTAAGAATAAAACTTCCCTTTGAAGAAATTGATAAATTTAAAGATGAAAATGAAGACATTCAAAGGCAATACATTTAAATGGTAGTAAAGCTTGTCGAATCCAAAAAGTGGACTCATATTAAAATTAACCAAAAGCCAATCTACTTGTATAAATGCAAAGACTGCTCCAATAAAGATCTTAACATGTTTGAATTAGATGAGTGTGACATAAAGTTTTGCATTGCATGTTCTTGTCAGCAAGATACTGTAGCCACTAAAATAGAGTACTATCACTACAATATAAATAGACTAAGTTCGTCAAGAATTGCTCATTTTCAAGAATGCATCAAACAGTACAATGGAAAGCAAAAATGCAAAGTTCAAAAGGAGGTGTTTGAGAAACTTAAAAGCAAATTTCAAGCTTTAAACCTTCTCGTCAACTCTAATAAAAAAGCATCAAATATTCCAAAATTACTAAAGAGCATATAATCATCTTCTTAAAGCAACTTGGGTTTACCAATCACTATGAAAATGCTAACTATATTTATTTCGTGCTAACTGGAAAAAGAATTGATGACATTGAATACTTGGAGGAGCAAGTCGAGTTCACTTCACATCAAAAGAAATTGAAAAAGTAAAAGTATTTTATGAAAGAGAAGATATATCAGTTATGTCTCCTGGAAGAGAAGATTGTATGAAAATCGACGGAGAAAAAGTTCAACAGCGCTATTTAGTTATGAACTTAAAGGAGCTGCATCAACTGTATTGTGAGAAGAGTGCTAGCAAAACAATTAAATTGAGTAATTTTTGTGAATTAAGGCCTCCATACATTCTTACGTGCAAAAATGCACCACTTGAAACATGCGGTTGTGTTTATCACAGTAATTTTACTTATTTGTGTGCTGCTTTGGCAAGTAAAATACCTTTTCAATTGTATTGCAATAAATGGTTAGAAAATTATATATTCTGTAAGCCCCCAACGTACGTTCCAATGTTGGATAATGAAATGTTCGTTGTGCTGTGATAGTAAATTATTGAAAGTTTCTTCGCCCGAAAACGGAGACATGGATACCTTAATCACCTATAATTGGTGGATTAAAGAAGATCATCGCTGTGTACTCAGTCAACATAAAAAAAACATAAAAGGTATTTTTAAGCATTTCCGCGACTATTTACTAGAGTTTACTGAGCATCATCTCAATAAAAAGCACCAGTCTGAGCAATACCTATAAAAAATTTACTTATCGAAGATATTTTTTTCCTATATTGGATTCCTGGCTCCGCAAAACATTTGAGAGGCGTATAAAAGTACATACTCCTATGTATTGAGTTGTGTTAAATAGAGTTAATAAAACAAAAAAAAAAACAGGGAGCATAAATAGCATTAACCGTTTGTTGCCTACTCTAAATAAAACGATCCCAGTATTGAAGAACCATCATGGATAACCTTGATAATGTTATAAAATTCATATTTTTTAACATAGTTCAATAGGTTTTTATAATCATTCATCTTTTATTATGTCATTTATTGCGTTATCTGTTGTTTTTCACTTTTAGCTTTTTCGTTACTACCGTCACGACATAAAACTTAATAAAATTCTCGGAAAACTTCAAGCAAAACATATGAAACTCACCATATAGTAAGTTCAATCTGTAGTTAAAGAACACAGCAAAGGATTTTTTTTTTTCACTGTGTAGGCGGCTGCATAAAGATTGATAAAGTTTATTTGTTTAGATTTGTCAAAAAGTAAGCGTTACGACCGTCACGCTACGTTAAGTTGATTTTTCAAATAAGTTGAACACTTGAATGATTTAACTTTTGCATGCTAAATAATATAATAGTATTTAACATTTCTGAAAATTTTCATGTAAAGATCACTCTTCGTTAATTTTTAATGGCTAAAAAAGCGTCAAATAATACGACCATCACTTGCGTGGGATTGCCCATAAACATAATTTTATCGGAAGGATTTAACACCTTCGCTGCCAACTACGAGTATACTCGTAGTAAGTTGGCGTCATTTATTTGCCAACTACGAGAATACTCGTATTAAGCTGGCGTCATGAGCTTGCCAACTACGAGTAAACTCGTAGTTATACTAACTTATTTCAAATAACATTTGTGCATGACTGGCTTTGTCTGTTCTTTTTTTTTTTTTTTTTCTAAGCTTCACATTTGATTTCAGAAAATATTACATTCAAGTTTTTATTTTAAAAATCCAGGGAACCTAACAAAAAATGCGGATAAAGATAGAAATAGCTTAAAACAGATAAAAATAAAACATTGATATTGATTTAATTTTATTTCATGAAAACTCAAGTGTAAACCTATTCTGTTGAATGATACATTCTGAAACATTCGCCAATGCATAACGGAGGTCTATTTTCACAAACAGCACATTCATAACGTGTTTCTTTACGTTTTATTTTAGAGCAGACTCGACATGGTTTAGTTGGGAATTTTTTCTTTTCATTCGGTGGTATTGAAGACAAGTGGTGGAAGCTATTATTGGTGATTCGAGGCACAATTTCATTCAAACGTTCACCCAATAAGTCCGTAACAACTAATTCTCTAAACTAAAGCAAGGAAATTGTGTGATCTACCCCATATTTGCTGCTTAGACAGTAAGCATTAAACAAAAAAGTATCAAAGAGATGAAGTGCTACTTTTTTATACCATTTGATTGTCTTTCTTAGGCAATCATAATATGATACCATTTGTTCTGCCCTATCTACTCTGACATATATTGATTGTAATCTTTGATAATGTTGGGTTTCATTTTCTTCTCTCCTCTCGTGTTTGTCACTTCAATCATTTGCAACGAATGCAAGTTGCTAATCAATAGCACGTCTCTTTTGTCTTTCCATTTAGCAACCACTACACCCTCTCTGCTTCTGCTTATAACGTCTCCCTGTTTTAGTTTTGCTTTTGTACACTCTTTTGGATTTGACTTTCGATCAGTTCTTAAAGTACCACAAATATGTGTTTTTTGATTTATCATGTGCTTTGGTAATTCAAAGGAATTGTAAAAGCTATCGGTGTACAGGTGATAACCTTTTCCCAGAAATTTTTCCATTAAATCTAAAACAATAGCTCCCGTTTGACCCAATAAATGTTTATCGAGAGTTGTCTCGCCAAAGTAGATTTTTACTTTTAGTACAATACCATCTTATTCGCAAAGCTCATAGAACTTGATACCATACTTATGTCTTTTATTTTTCACATACTGCCTGAATACAAAACGTCCCTTCCAAAGCATTATTGACTCATCGATTGATATATTTTTATTAGGACAGTAGATGTTATCCATTGCATTATTTAAGTGATCGAGAAGTCCAATAATTTTACACAAGCGTCCACTACCCGAATCTTCATTGTTAATAAAATGCCAAAACCGTAATATTAGTTGGAATTTATTTCGTGACATTATTCTAGAAAATAAGGGAAATCTATAGAGACTGTTCTTAGACCAATAGTGTTCTAAAGATGGCATTTTGACACACCCCATATGAAGAAGAACTCCATGGAAATGCCTCATATCTTCTGAATTTATTGGTTTCCAATCTTTAAAACGTGAGCTTCTTCTGAGGGGACGCTGCTTATTTATTTCTTGCGTTGCGTAGCGATTAGTTTCAACTACCATAGTATTTATAAGCTCTTCTGTAAGAAATAGTCTAAAGAAATCTAATGGTTTCTTGCTCTCCATGTTTATCTTCAAACCGGGATCCGCAGAAAATTGAATTTGTGTTACAATATTCGGCTCATCTTTCCATTGGTCTGCTAGATGAACGTCTGTGTACTGATTGTCATCACTTTCTTCAGCGTTATTATCTTTAGAACCTGATTCTGATGCAGTCAAGCTCGAAGACGTAATAGTATAAGCGAAAAATGAATCCGAATCTTCAATATCATCATCTTTACTATTTTCACAGTCTTCCATAAACATATGTGCTGATCCAATAGTGGAATATCTGTGTTGAGCTAATAGGAGATAGATAAATTTATAAATTATCAATTTATAAAAAAGAAATTACTCATCTATAAAACACATTAATTAGTATACTGTGTAAAAAATTCGAAGTGCTCACTAAAATTTTTTTTAATGTATTAAAAAACATCTTATTTTGTACTTCAAATTTTTTTTCACATTTTCAATAACATACAGTATAATGTAGTTATAAAATATATTTTAGCTTCTAGTCTAAAAAACACAACAATTTAGAATTAAGAAAACAAAATATAAATTACCTTGTTTACTCATGATAACTGCCAATGTGCATGTGCAAAAAAATTGAAACACTATTTATAATAACTAGCAATAAGCAACCCGTAATACGGGTTATGGTCGGTCTGTTAATTTATGGTGGCTGTTTTCCACAATATAAAGTTGCGAAACCATTACTAATACCCTTTTAGAAAAACGCCTTCAAATTTAAAAAATTAAACCATCTGTAAAATTAAAATAAAAAGTATGCGGAGGTAAAATAATTTACCAATTACTTAACATTATTTGAGAAATTTAAAACTGACATGTCAAATCAGTGTAAGGCAGAACCATTTTCCTCGACTTTACTAAGTTCAAAACAATACGTTTTTAGTTACTGACAGAAAATAATAACACTTCATCATGCTTTAAATTGACGAAAAAAGCTAACTTTTTGTTATATTTTTTTATAACATGAACTTTAATTAATAACAGTAGTATAAAGCGAACGTTAATTATACATAAATTATTAATTTTTTGGTATCCCCTTGATACATGTTTCTTTAAAAAAGGAAATTGTCTTTAAAACGTTAAATGCACACAACTAAATAAATTTATTAAAAATAACTGAACATTTGACCATTACTATTTATGGCACAAATCTGACCATTTTTATATATGGCCTCTTTGTTTCAACAGTTTTTAGCAAACGGTAATTTGCTACAATTTACTGAAAATTCCTTTTGCTACTCGAAATTTAATTCTCTTAAATGTTTTGACACTAATAAAGGACCTCCCTTCCCCGTTTTGGCATTAATGGTGGTCAGGAGAATAGAGTTATTTTTATTAAGAGTAATCAAATTTTTGATGAAGACCTTTTACCAGAATAATAAAATGTGAAACAATGATTTAAGAATTTAACATATATAAGAATTTATCTTTCCTCAAAATTAAGCTAATTAATTAGTTAAACACCTTATAAAATTTAAGTAACTCGATATTTGACAAATGAGCAAAACTGAAATACTCACCCCCCGTTTAAAAAGATCCCCTAAGTTACTTACAACAGATTATTAGGCATAAAATAGAGAAAATTAAAAAAAAATTGAACTAATTGCATCTATTTATATCATTTTAACTGACAAAAATTTACAATAAAAGGTAATCAGGTTTTCTTTTTATAAATCGTATAAATGCGTCAATCGTAAATCTTAAAGAAAAAAAAAAAAAACCACATAAAAACTGAACATGGATTTACCTATTTATAGTAACCTATTTTGACATGGCAGTTAATATAAACATTTATCCAAAATGTAACTAAAATCTGTTTCGAAGTGCAAAGGATTAACAATACTAAAATAAATTTTTTAAAAAAAAAAAAATCAAATTAAGATATAAACTGCATTTTTAGCATAATGTTGGCTTTTAGTAAATAAATAAAAGCAGTAAGTTCCAATAATGAAACTACCTATTATTCATTTTTAACAATAGACACCAACGTGAAGGTAAGCCAAGCAGTCTATCAACACAAAACATCACAACAATAACACATAGCAATAGAATATTTACACCCTTGATCCTAATATCCAGCGAAAATAATAAACCAAATTAAAATATGAAAGGCAAACCTAGAAAACCAATTTAAAGTTAACTATATATTTATCTTTTTACTAAACATATAACTACATAAAAGTATATTTGTTTTTATGTTCAATATTAGTTATTCAATTACTTCAAATTTAGGACATGAAAACACCCTGGATTTAAAGATCAAGGTTGCATACTCTCATACACATTACGCTAAACATTAACAGACATTATTATGTGTTTTGAGAATAATTAAAAAAGGCTACACAACACAACCTAGCTCCAAAGCAGTAACTCCGCCTGGCACTAAATGCTGCCAAGTCACAACTCTGCTATAAGTACATCGCTTGGGTGGCAAGGTTATCAATCTTGCTCAACATAATGCCAAATCACACCACTTTGAAAACATGGAAACAACATAATTTAAACATATATACAGCTATAAACAAATATGGTTTCCTATAACACATTTGATTAATAATCTTTTCAATTTGATGAAGAGTAGCTTGTTCAGCTATTAGAAGTGGGACTGAGTGGTGAATGAAATCTTCCATCATAAAAAATTTGTATGTATTCCAGAGATGTAAAGAATTGTCAGGTTCACAAAAGGTCAAAATAATTGAAATCAATTGTCTAATTTTCTTCGGCATATGTGTTAAAACCGCCTCAAAAAGAGTATTCTGCCATTCAGTGTCATCTTGCAACAGACTTTATAAAACACATGCTTCACGAAACGTTTCAAGGACAATACCATTAACAGTATGCACATCCTCCCAAGATGTTGCTCCTTTTGCTTGTAAAAGTAACAGTCTAAGAAAAAACAATACTCCAGTTTGATTAACTTTATACATTCTTACTATCACCTTATTACCACCCCTTTATCTAACCTTCCATTTACAATGTTTATCATCAAATATAAAGTGATAAGGAATGTCTACATACGAATAGCAATATGCTCTTTCATTTTCAGTATTTAACTTAAACCATGCCATTAGGTGCATATCACGCTGAGCTGCACGATCTAAAGCCATATGTTCTGCTCCTTCTCTAAAATACAACAATTGATTTTCAGGTAGATGTTTACCAAGTCACAGCACTTTAAAAACACGGAAAGAGCATAACATAAACATATGTACAAACTATAAGCACAATAAATGTGTTTAAATATGTATATAAGGTTAAATATATACTAAAATAAATAAATACCATATATACATATTTAAACACATTTTTAAAACAATTATGTAACACATATTAACACATACACAAACAGTAAAAAAACACTTTACATTATTATAAAAACACATTGATAAAACAACTATAAAGCGCTTATTACCACACACACATACATATGAAAAAAGCATATATGTAAACAATAAACGTGTGCAAACAAAAATTCTAAAAATGACGCAAGAAAATATAAAAAGATACAAAATATATATTTACAAACAATTCTCTTTACCTTCTTTTTTTTCTCATAAGAACTGTAATCTTCATAACAACATTTAACCTTTACATAAAATAACATGTGACATGCCATATCAGTGTTGGCACAAAAGTTTAATTTATTTTTCTAAATTTTCTAAAGAAGAAAAAAAATAGTTAATAGCATCACAGAAATTTCAAAGTATTAATAACCCTTTTATGGAAATAGCATTAGTATAACTTTAAATAACATCCATTCCCCTATTTTCTTTCTAAAAAATAAAATAATAAAAATAAAACTGCTAAAAGAAAAACTAAAACAAACAAAATCTATACGATTTAAAAAATTAAAATCCTTTCTTCTTTAGATCCTTTCTACTTTATCTAATAAAAATTTAAATCCTTTCTACTTTATCTGATAAAAATGTATATATAACTATTTCATATACTTACTTCAATTATAATATGATATATAATTGATTAAGATGATTCTTTATGTAATATATCTAAACTAATAATTAAGTTCCAAAAGGAAAAAAGTTTTAACTCGCTCAAAAGATCTTTCTCCAATGGCCGCGTGCATTTGAAGAACGCGCTCTTTCAAAGCCTAGTAACTAATTCAAAGCCTAGTAACTAATGACGAAACGACGTTAAACGTTAAACGTTAAACGTTTCTGTACTAATTATATTATAGATAATGCATAAAATAAGCTACATCACTACACCTTTTCAAGATATAAGTGAGAACTTGAAAGTTGTAATTAAGAAACGTAAGATGTAATTGAGAAATACAAAATGTAATTTAAAAGTCGCAATATGTAATTTAGAACATGGAAGATGTAATTAAGAAACGAAAGATGTAATTGAGAAGATGAAAGTTGTAATTGAGAAGATGAAAGTTGTAATTGAGAAAAGCTTATAATATATGTTTCAAATTACATATTGCGATTACTTATTTACATGTTGGGTTTCTCAGTTACATTTTAAAATTTCTTAATTACATGTTGTGTTTCTTAATTACATTTTGCGACTTCTAAATTACCTGTTGTATTTCTCAATTACATCTTACGTTTCTTAATTACAACTTTCGAGCTCTCAATTACATCTTGAAAAGATGTAGTCACCGCAATTAGTTATACTCATTACAGTGTTACGAGTACTTCGGCACTGGAGAAAAAAATTCCTTCGCCATTGCCAAACTACGAGTATACTCGTAGTGCTTTTTTTTTGTCAGTTATATTCAGAATAAAAAATAGTATAGAAATATTTCAGATTAAAAATATCTTTTTTATTGAAATGTTGATATATAGCCTTGGCAATGAGAATGAAACCACGCAAAACAGCCTCAGCAAAAATTAATCATTGCAGACATTATGGCTCGGCAAAGAAATAACGCGTAGTTAAAAATAGCTCGGCAGCGAACGTGTTAAAATAGTCATAATGAAATAATTTTTTTGCTGCTTGAATGCACGTCCAGTTGTTTGTTGTTATTATGTATGTATGTATTTATGCATGTATGTAAGTACGTGCGTTTCTATGTATGTATGTATGTATTTATGCATGTATGTAAGTACGTGCGTTTGTATGTATATATGTATGTATGTATGTATGTATGTATGTATGTATGTATGTATGTATGTATGTATGTATGTATGTATGTATGTATGTATGTATGTATGTATGTATGTATGTATGTATGTATGTATGTATGTATGTATGTATGTATGTATGTATGTATGTATGTATGTATGTATGTATGTATGTATGTATGTATGTATGTATGTATGTATGTATGTATGTATGTATGTATGTATGTATGTATGTATGTATGTATGTATGTATGTATGTATGTATGTATGTATGTATGTATGTATGTATGTATGTATGTATGTATGTATGTATGTATGTATGTATGTATGTATGTATGTATGTATGTATGTATGTATGTATGTATGTATGTATGTATGTATGTATGTATGTATGTATGTATGTATGTATGTATGTATGTATGTATGTATGTATGTATGTATGTATGTATGTATGTATGTATGTATGTATGTATGTATGTATGTATGTATGTATGTATGTATGTATGTATGCATGTTTGTGTGTATGTATGTATGTATGTATGTATGTATGTATGTATGTATGTATGTATGTATGTATGTATGTATGTATGTATGTATGTATGTATGTATGTATGTATGTATGTATGTATGTATGTATGTATGTATGTATGTATGTATGTATGTATGTATGTATGTATGTATGTATGTATGTATGTATGTATGTATGTATTTATGTATGTATGTATGTATGTATGTATGTATGTATGTATGTATGTATGTATGTATGTATGTATGTATGTATGTATGTATGTATGTATGTATGTATGTATGTATGTATGTATGTATGTATGTATGTATGTATGTATGTATGTATGTATGTATGTATGTATGTATGTATGTATGTATGTATGTATGTATGTATGTATGTATGTATGTATGTATGTATGTATGTATGTATGTATGTATGTATGTATGTATGTATGTATGTATGTATGTATGTATGTATGTATGTATGCATGTTTGTATGCATGTTTGTGTGTATGTATGTATGTATGTATGTATGTATGTATGTATGTATGTATGTATGTATGTATGTATGTATGTATGTATGTATGTATGTATGTATGTATGTATGTATGTATGTATGTATGTATGTATGTATGTATGTATGTATGTATGTATGTATGTATGTATGTATGTATGTATGTATGTATGTATGTATGTATGTATGTATGTATGTATGTATGTATGTATGTATGTATGTATGTATGTATGTATGTATGTATGTATGTGTATGTATGTATGTAAGAAGCCTCAAAATGTTGTAAGGCCTTCTCTTTACTATCTTCTTATTTTATTGATATTTTTTTTTTTTTTTTATGTTAACGTCTCTTTTTTTACTAGTCGGGTAGTTAAATCGGGTTGTATGTTTTAATACGCCATCTGATTTCAATACGCGATCATCGGAACTACCCGATATACGGAACTACTCGCTAGTCGGTAGTTTTTTAAAAACTTCTAGTAGCAATATATTTACTTCTTTTTTTTTTCTTTCTTTTTATAAACTTTTGTTTTTTTTTTTCAGATGACCAAACCATCAAAAATATGGGAACTTTTCACTTAGGCCAATGACGACAAATTCACCTGCAAAGAGAGTCGTAAAGAATTAAATGCAACGCAGGAATGTAAAAGGGTTTTGCGCAAACACCTCAAAGGAAATCATGCAGATCTGTTTACAGAACTGGAAAGAGAAGATGAAGATAGAATGAGGGCAAATGACTCTTGAGGTTAATTCTGATGATTCTGAATTGCAATCACTAATTGGATCATCTGAAACACTCCTAAAAGCCAAGAGAAGAACCGGAGAAGAGGAAAGCCCAGAATAAAAAGGTCTGGGATGTGGATAAACATCATCAGGTAAGGCTGATCCCAGACCACTAGGTGGTTGGTAGAAGATATGAAACCATTTTCAGAAGTGGAAGCTAAATTATTCATTCGCATGCTCAAAAGTGCTACCTTAGGCCAATACAAAGAAATTTTAGCACATACACTGAGTTGCAGAGCAATTCCAAAAGTCTATAAAAATAATCTTCAACTTATTTAATGCAAAAAGAGATGGATTTGAAGGAATTGCCTTAACATCAGATATCTGGAGTACCAGAACAAATCATTCTTACATAAGCTTGACAGGACAATACCAAGACAAAAATTTCCGCCTGAGAAGATTCTTTTTCACAATGAAGTATTTTCCAGAGGACCATACGGCAAATAACATCAGTGCCAAGATAACAGATACGCTTCATGAAATAAAGTTGAATTCCAAAACATTGAGGTGGATAACCATTGTTACAGACGGCGCTGCAAACATTCAAAAGGGATCAAAAGCAAATAGTGACATTGATCCCAACATGTGGTGCGTCGACCACAAGATCCACTTGGTTGTCACGGGTTCACTAGCTGCAAAAGACAAGGAAAGGAAAATCTACTATTGTCCACAATGGAATCAATTTCACAAAAACATGACGGGTTTGGTAAACTATTTTCACAACTCAGGAAAGAGGACTATCGATCTTGTCAACAAAGAAAAGGCACTTAAAATGACAACAGCTAAGTTGTTACAGAACTGCCCTACCCGCTGGAATTTAGGCTTAGCCTAGCTGGAATCAATAATTGCACTTCTTTCAGCCATGAAGCAAATAGTTGGGCCTGATGGTAACACGTCTGGCTCAGAATTGAAAAAATTGATGCCAGAGGAACCTGAGATTAGCAAAGTCAAAACCATCATTAGAGTTTTGAAGTTATTTGAAGCATTTTCAAACTCTGTTTCTGCCGACAAAACAATCACCATCCACAAGCTTGCAACCATGCTTGTTACAATGAAATTAGGACTTGAGACAACTCAAAAATTGGTAAAGGATCCCTTAATCCAAGAAGCTACAAACTACTTTTGGCTGGAGATCGATAGAAGATTCCCACATTGTGGAAGTGTACAGATGATGTTCACTGTACTCCATTTCTTGGATCCCCAAGCAAAAAGAGCAATGACAGAAGGTTAGAACGTTTTGATCTTGCGAGTAACACCCTTGTGAACACACTGAAGGAATTTGTTGACAGAGACCCCACACTGCAATCCACACCACCTGAAGCCTCATCCTAAAATATTAGAGGCCGCGGACTATTTGGATGCCGACAGTTTCATGGCTAGTTTGTTGGACAATTACCACACACGAGGTATGGACCAACATTTACGCACAAAGGAGGGAAATCAACTGCAAAAGAAAACGTAATAAAGGAGGTAGACAAATACCTTGTTGATGCAACAATCGAGAAAACAGTGGACATTTTGGACTTTTGGAGGGTTAATTCAGGCAAATTCCCTATGCTTCCAAGACTTGCTAGACAGATTCTGGCTATCCTAGCCTTATCTGCTTCTTCTGAAAGAGTGTTTTCAAGTGCAGGGAACATTTGCACTGTAAGGAGAACAAACTTAAGTGTTAATAAAATGGAACTGCTGGTATTCATGAAAGAGAACAGTAAATTACTGGACGAACTTTCATATTTAAAATGGCCAGCCTTTCTTTTAATTTTTTGCTAATCCTGAAACTTGAACACTTTCAGTACAAATATTAGTATTTCAATTTTTTTTTTATTATTATTTGTAATTCAATGTGATAAGTGAATTGAGTAAGCTGTTTGGGGTATTTTTACTTCTTCGAGTATTTCTACGGGTATTTTCTACCGGTATTCTACGGGTATCAAGTATCGGGTATTCTCTACGGGTTTTCTACGGGTATTAAGTATCGGGCATTAAAAACAATTATAAAGAGAAACGGGTATTTTATAACTTTCGGGTAATTACCCGAAAAATTAATTTCCGGTAGTAACCGAAATAACTACTCCGATCCGAGTTCGGATCTCGGATCCCTATATACATATAACGAAAAAACAAAAGCTATCTACTATGTATGGTAAAGTGGAACTACTGCAGTTTCTTCCCCCCCCCCCCCCCCCTCCTTTTTTTATGATTGATTACTATAAAGAATTTTACGCTGATTCAGAAAAATATAAAAACATAGACCTGAAAATCAACAAAAAGTGCGAAAATTCGAAGTCAAAGTTGTAAAAAATCCCACTAAAAACCCTAATAATCGCCATTTTGAGAGTAAAAAGTTAATAATATTTTAACCAGACGTGCATAACCTGGTTTTTACGCTGAAAAGTCCTTAAAGTACGTTTACCTTGCGCAATTTGCGCAAGTTAAACCTATTAACAACGAGGGATTTGTAGGCTAAATACCTGACTTAGAAATTGATTTTAACTGTTTTTTTAACTATCTTAGAAACTGCCAGCAGGTAATACGAGTGGTAAATATTAAAAACTATTCAACTACACCCTCCCAAACCTAAGTTCTTTGAAAAAAATGTTTTAAACAAATTTGTGTCTATGAAAATAGCCGTGTTTTCAGTTTACTAGAGCACAAATTGTAAATGCAAGTAATGTTCTCTATGCACACAATAAGAATCATGCTGATCACACAGGATATGTTGTTGCAACTTGGTCCCAAAAATGAAAAAAACAATGTTCGTTAAATCTCTGTGCCCACATAAATTCTGATAGGTAGTCTCCAATCATCTCGCGATTAGTTGAACCCGTCATAGATATAAATTTGGCTTTTGCTCTAGACCACATAGCTTCCACGTGATTTGTGGTTACTCCGGTCTGCGGATCTACGAAGTTGTAGGAGTGGTTAAATGTGCCGTGTTGATATAAAGGCCGTTGCAAACCATTATAAGCTGCCCACATATCGCTCAAAATAAAAGTGCCAGGAAGGATCCATTTTTGAATAATTGGAAGCAATGCTGCAGCATCTCGATTTTGCACTAGAATTAAGAAACCTTTCTTGGTCGCAGGTTCCATGGCCTACGTTATAACACGGCCGGATTTGTTGCCTTGAACGCAAAAAATTAGTGGGCCGATTTTAGGTTTTTAGCTTTTGAATCAAAACCTGAAGGTAATTCTATAAAGACATTAATAATATTTAAATAATTTGCTCTTAGCTATAATTATTACTATTACCAAAATTCTTAACCTTCAAACACTAAAACAGTTAGCAAATAATAAATCATGATTGCATTAAGCCGAATGAACTATCTATTTTAGCCATCAATTTTAATCTACAAAATCTTAGTCTTAAAATTATTGGTTCAAACAACTAAAATTAACAAAAATGTTAGTAAAACTAGCATAATTTTTAAATGTACGCATTTACTGAAAGCATTTACATATATTACAAAAAGATTAATCAAGTCAAGTTTCAATTGTTTCTCAAAAAAACAATATACATAAACTATGTTGTTATGGGTTTATTCATTTGTCTTTTTTGGTTTGTCGAACTTTAAAGGCAGCAACTTCATTTTTTCTAATGTTTCCATTTTTAATTTGTTGCTCATTGTTAAAATATATGTTGGTAATAATTGTGTTTACCAAATGCCTTCCCCATTCCTCATGTTCTATACACATAAAATCACTATCACTTGGTTGATATTTTTATAGCGCTAGCAAGGATGCATTTTTTATATCATGGGAATACTTTAATAACATTTTCTTTACAGTGTCCAGAATTATAAACCCATTACAAACATAGTTAGCTAATTCTTTGGAAGGTTTTGTTAAACCACCACGTGAAAGAATTTCCAGATATTCTGTTGAGACTTTATTGAAACTTAATGATTTCAGACAGTTAGAACAGTTATATTTATCCCCAATCTTTTTCGTGATGTAACCAGATATATTGATTGCAACTTCGTAAGAGTCATGACAAAGCTCATTCTCTTGAATTTCATTGCTATATTTTTCCAATTTTATTAAAAGTTTATTTTTGTCAATTTTTGTATCAAGTTTAAGATTGCTCGTCCAACAATTGATATTGGCTTTAATTAAGGATTTCATGCATAATATCTTTTCAGAGCTTTGAACTTCACGTAAACTGACTAAAAATCTTCCACCGCTCATTTGTCGATATTTACTGAAATGTCTTTCTAATGGATCAGTTTGAAACCTGCTAGTTAAAACATATTTATATCCTTCTGAAAATAAATCTTCAATCAGACTTGCAGTACCCTTCAGTGTTGTAATTAATGCATTAGTCGTTTGAGCAGATAAAGTATACTTATTACATCTTTGAAACTGCAAGTTTTTCCATTCATTAATCCATGTTGCAAAAACTCGAAAAAATTGTGACTTTTTGTCACCTGGAATAGCTGCATTACCAAACCTATTGTTTGTATTAAATATTACCTTTGAATTAGAAATAGTCCACCAAATATTAATAAGCCTTAGAAATCCAGCAGCTGCAGTTTCGTTTGGAAAATAGCTGATGATTGCAGCAGAGGTGGTTTCATCAAAAATATTTAAAGCTAAAGGAACACTTTGTTTGTTGTTTCCTGGATGTAAAGTTTGGGCAGACAATTTGAAAGCTTTTTTTAAGTTAGCAGGTAACAATTCATCTTTCTCATAAACATTATGCAATAAACTCCAAGAAATTTCTCCAGCTTCAACATGAATAATATCATCAAACTCAATAAAATCAAAAGGTGGAAATACAAACCGTTTTGAATTTAATAAATTATTTCTAATGTTTTTCAGTAAATGAACACTGTCATATAAATTGTAAACCCGGTGTCCCATAAAAGTAAAATATATTTCATTATCTTGTTCACCAAACTTTAAACGTAGAATTTTAAATGCTGAAACATTTGTTGCATGATTGTCAGTTATTATAGCTCGTACATTAAAAGATGCTTTATATAAAGTATCTAACGTTTCTTCTATATGTGAACTAATCATAGAACCAGAAATTTGAAATTCTGGACAGGCCTTAATTACAAAGGGGATAGATTCTTTCAAGCTAACCACCATGAACACAACTATACCAGAATAGAAATTACCATCATCATCAGCACCAATTAAACTTTCTCCATGATATTGGACACCTTTTTGTAAATACATCTCATCAATTAAAACAACACAGTCAGCACTAATACTACCATTTTCCAAAAGTAATAATAATCCTGATAATGGATCAATGCCACCCTTTGAAAGTGATTTTAAATAAGACAACGAAGGAAGTGGAAACTCTTCTAATAGCAAAGTATAAGCCTGTTTTGATGTATATCTGTGCATTAGAGAAAATCTAATGATTTCATTTGTGTAGATTGGACGTCCTTGTGGTTTATAAAGAGATAATTTATATAAATCTGATAATACACTTTTTGATACGTTCTTTGCAACTTCATGCATATAAGAAACAAAATTAACAAGCATACTGGCACTGGTCAATTTACAAACACTGCCTTCTCTAAACCATTTAGGCAATTGAACTGGGATACCTTTCATATGTAGCTTTACATGTAAGTCTTTATCAATAGTAATACTGTCAATGTTAGGAGTAACATCCCCGTCGTCGAAATAAATTCGAAGAAATAACACACGGTTATCAACTAGTTTAAATGAAAATCCTGCTGGACAAAAACTTTTATTAAGATCTATAATGCTTTTAATTGTATCATGTTTTCTAAAATCGTATGTTTCATCGAGAAAAAGATGAGAATATATACGAACTGCAGGGGGCTTACGTAAAGCTGAGGTTGATTGAATTAAAGATGGCTTTGATAGGATGTTTTGGTTGGTAATAATTGTTGGTATAGGATTTTCGCAATAATTCAATGTTATACGTTTACCTCTTTTCAAATATTTATCTTCAAAATGATCGATACATATAACTGAGTTTTCTGTGGGGCTCCAATCAGCTCGGTTGACAAACTTAATCCAACAATTTCGAAGATCTAACTGATTGCTATCAGGAAAACTAAACACAGTTTTGTATGTTACGTGGTTGCTGTTACTGGAACATTCTTCAATCTTTCGCTTATAATTACTTCTACAACCAACAACACAACACTTTTTTGGCATTGCAAAATAAAGTATTACTTGAATTAAAAAAAGTTTAATTTAAGATTGTTAAATCGGTTCATTGTAAACTTCAAACTCGTGTTTTTTCGGCCCACTAATTTTTTGCGTTCAAGGCAACAAATCCGGCCGTGTTATATAGTAGACCATGCAGGTTCGTAACCATCAAATATCCACTGCTGCGGAATTATGCGACCAACGTAGTTCTTTCTTCTACAAAAAATGGACTCATCAATTTCAACAATGCTCCCAGGGCCGCCTATTGGGTCAGGGTTTTTGATGAAATATTCGACGCAAATGTCTCTGCAATATTAATTCCAATCAACAATGGTGTGATCAGATTCAATGTTGAGTTCTTGCCTTATATATCGTTTAATGAAAACCCTCACGACGTCTTAACCATTGTATGATACGATCATTATTTACCGATTTGTCTACATTCTCACGTTCTAAATTTGATCTTTCTTTGAAATTTTGAATTGATTCAATTTCATTGTAACATTTTAAAATGCTGATAATAATAATGCTGATAGAAACCAGGTCGATTTATTGTGCAAAGTAATGGTAGTTAATTTTCGTTAACAATCTTGAAAAATGGCGAATATCAGGGTTTTTAGTGGGATTTTTTATAACTTTGACTTCAAATTAGAGCACTTTCCGTTGATTTTCAGGTGTATGTTTTTATATTTTTTTGAATCAGCATAAAATTTTCTATCATAATCAATCATTAAAAAAAAAAAAAGGGGGGGGGGGGGGAACGGAGAATCTGGAGTAGCGCTAGTAAAGTTTCGTGCCTAACGGCATGAAATACAAATCAAAAATAAAAAATTTTTTATATAGCAGCCGTCATTATGCTGGAGGAGACGATGGCTTGGTAGACTATGTTTCTTGTAAGACAATTCTGATATAAAAGACACTTTGGGTTATCCATGCAATTACAAGTTTTTTCTCTTATATTGGTTTTTTTTTTGCAGAATGTTTTCATCGTGTGAATTTATGTCTTTTATACTTGGCATGCAGCTTTAACTCACTTTAATGGAATTTCTATTGAATATTTTATGAAGTTTGATGTTTACCACAAAATGTTTATCTACCAAATTTAAAAACCGCTTTTCTATATTTGTGCAAACATTTTTGCTGTAGGGAGGATTAAACCAAATAATTTTTCGCTTATTCCTTTAGTTGTTAACAGGTTATATGTTGGGAATGTATATAAGCTTTCGGTTGATACCTGATTTTTTAAGTCTTCCTCGTTCATATAGGATGAATTTCTGAAGATGTATTCGCTAGATGAATTGGCCGACAATCGTTGCTCGATGGAGTGCGGAATCTTCTTTAAAATGTAAGGTGGATGGTTGGATTCAGCATGAATATAGTTTAAAACATTCTCTGGTTTACTCTAAGGCCGGAAAGAGTAGTTATTGAGGTTTAAAGTAACATCATGATAATTGATAATTTTCATATTACATTGGATGGAAATAATTAGACCATTGTCTTTAAAGATTTGAACAAAGTACTTTTTTATTTTTTCCATTTGCGGACCACTGGTGTTTTTAAATACGGCTAAACCGTCGTCTCGATATAATTCAAAATCAGTCTTGTTATTAATGTTGCGATAATTAGAAAAGTAGGAAAATACCAACAAATTCACAAACCTCTGCGCCGTCAAAAGCACCCATGGTAACATCAAACAAACCGCTTTTCTTTTTTACCCAAACTTGTTCATTATTTAAGAGCAAAGATTTTCTTGCTTGTTTGATAATCATTGTTAATTGTTATGTGTTGCTCAGCAAAGCTGATTTTGTCGTTTAGAAGACTTTCATTGACTGATGGGTAGAAATCATACATGTCAAAAATAAGAAACTTATACAGGTTTATTTCAGTAATTCTCTTAAAGCAATCAGTAACATTTTGAGTACATGTCCATTGGTTGAGGGCAAGTATATGTTTGATATCATATATTTACTGATTCTTCCGATATCATTTTTATCAGGACTGTTGGGTTGTTTGTAAAGTTCTGTTTGTGGTCTTTCAGAGTTAAAAAACAGTTAGATAATCCATTTATTTCGATTTGTTAAAAACCTCGTGGTTACTTAAAATTCCTTTGCTTTCCATATTTACTTGGTCTTTATTAAAGCACTGGCTTTTTGTATGTAGAAATTATTGCACTTGTTAGTAAATTATTATATTCGTCTTTCGACAACATGTACATGTTAGATATTTTGTCAGCCTGGGTTCGTGTTTTTTCTGATTTACGTATATTCATAATGTCATCATTTAGCTTCGTCTGGAAGTTGCTACTTATTTTTCGAACTTGATGTTCTTAACTAGATCCAATAAGTCGTTTTCAAAAGGTGCCATTTCTTTAACTGATTACGGGCATTTCTACGTGTTAATTCTCAAAGTTTTCAGATCTATTAGCTTCTTTGTTCTTTAAGTGTCTGTTGTTATAAAAAGCTCCTTTCCATTAAATGTTTGTTGTTATAAAAAATTGCTTTCCATTAAGTGTTTGTTGTTATAGAAAATTGCTTTCCATAAAGAGTTTGTTCGAGAAAATTGCTTTCCATTAATTTTGTATATATCAAATATATGATCAGATGTTGGCGTCAGATGAGTTGCCGGTGTATTACTAATTAATTTAAGATGTTTAGAAAAAAAGGTTGCTGATGAGATGTTGTTGATGATGTTGACGATAGATATAGAAGAGATTGTGATAGAGAAGACTGCTGGGGAACGTTGTCGTAGTTGTCACTGCTACTACTAAAGGTGCAAGTACTTGAAGGGACATATTGAAGCATTAGTACTTCTCTTTTCTTTTTAGGAGGAGATATTTACCATCCTTTAAAATAAAACTTTGAGGGAATAATTCAGTTGGCTTCCTATATTTAAAATGGTTTGCCTATTATTATGTGTTCTTAATTTCAACATACTTTTTATGGTTATGTGGTCGAATATCACTTAATAATCTTACTACATGTGGCAAAATTTATTTCTTGACAAGTAAAAAACTTTAATTACCTGAAACAAAATGTTTCCCAAATTCGTTTTTTCAAAAATACTTTTCTTTATATCGACAATCGTTGTTACAACCAAACACTGCATATTGATCACCCTTACCTATTAAAGAAAATTATTGCGAATAAAAATAATAACAGTTGTAAACCAAACTGATAATGATGGTTAACTTTTAAAAACAAATTAGAAAGCACCACGATGTTTACAATTTTGATTTGTTTTTGCTCATAGGCAATCCCAAAAGGCAAATGCGCAGTCATATTGGCTTCGATATTTAGCAAAAGGTCAATTGCGGCTAATTTTTAAAAAGCGTTCAGGCTCCCTATTAAAATTATTTTAATTATATACAACTATAAGCTAATTTAGACGCACAATCTATTTTAAAAAAAGTTGCACTATTTTTCTTTACTAACTTTCTTTTCTTTATTATCTATAACTAACTTTATTTCATAAATAGAAATTTACTTAAATATCAGATACATGAATAGTAAAATCAATTACATATATACTATAAAAATGAACGTCTGTCCGTTTATTTCTTCTTTATACATATCCACGCTTGTGGACCAATCTGCAGCAAATTTTGCATTTAGGGGAATTTTCACTCAAGCAAAGTTTTAGACCAGAAAAGTTTTAAACTATTCAATGAAATTATTGCTTTCCATCCAACATAATTTGCTGGTAAAATGATAAATATCAGAAGCACCACCTTGAACCCAAGCTTTCATCAAATTTCGACCTTTGTAAACAACTTGATGAGGTAGGAAATTTCCAAAAGTATCGCAACAGGTCATTCATCAGAACGCACTTTTTTTTGCGTATTGCGTATTGAGTATATTACTCATATCATACTCAATACGCAACTCAACGTACGCAATTTCTTTGAGTATAATACTCAATACGCAACTTATAGTACACATTTTTCTTGAGTAGAATACTCAATACACAACTCATAATACGCATTTTTTTTGAGTAATTTGCGTTTTTTTTTTGAGTGTAAAATAAAATTTTGTTATTAAAGTAATATTGTTTTTAATATAATGAACAAACAAAAACACGAAATGAAAGACAAAAAAAAAATTATATTTTTCTAAAATGTATTTTCAATTGATAAACAAAAACAAAAGTAATGAAGAAAATTTTCAAACAACTGAAGAATATTTTTCACTCAGCCATTTCTTTAAGTATGGTTAGGTTACTTTTTAAAAAGGGACGATTTATTAGTGTTTCATCGGTCATGTTGCCGGCTCTTTTTCGATTAACTACACCGCATATGCTAAAAAAACGTTCAACATAAGCGGAGGATGTCGGTATATTAAAAAACATGAGACACAAATTATAAAGATATGGCAATTCTTTTCTTTTCTTAAACCAAAAAGCATCATAATGAGTTTTGTTAGTGAAATTATGGTTTCTTAAAATGTTTACAAGTTATTCCTTTCTTTGTCAGCTAGGTGTCCGATGCTAAGTTCTTTTTTGTTGTATTCTACCTGATCCAATTCTATGCTTTGATAAAACTGATCAAAGGCTTCATCTTCAGGAACACTTTTTTTTTGAAACTATTATTAGAACCACTTGCTGTCAAATTGTTTTTTTCGTTTTTTTTTATTAAATTCAATTGCCAAGTTTACTAATGAACTTAGTCCCAAATTGACTGTTGCTTTTGCAATCGGTCTTTGATACCATAGATAAAGTTTAGAAACATTTAAAACTGCAGCAGCTGCATAAACAGCAGAGTTAAGCTCATGCTCAAATTGTTTTTTTACATTAGTTATCAGCAATTCGCAAAATTTTTTCTTTTTATCATCTTTTTTAGTCATTTCCTCATATTGCATTATTAATAAATGTAAACTTGGTACCAAGTCACCAATATGTACGCGATTTCTTTGATTCAAAAGCGTAAATCTATATGCTGGGAGCATCAATGATAAATAGAATTCAATCTCTGCTTGAGTAACTGGACATTTAATAGTTTCAAAACAATGTTTTTTATATGCTTTGTAAAAACAAATCAACATTAAAAAACTTGATGACCAACGAGTTAAATTTTCGTGTCTTAATCTATTTTTTTTTTTTTTGTTGAAAGATTCGGGCAATTTGAATTGTCTGATGAGCTTTTTTAGCAAATGAACAAAGCAATGACAAAATAGTTTTCAATCGTTTGCATGACCTCAGTATTACGTATCGAAATATTAAATTTGTGGTTTGTGCATGGAAAACGAGGTACTTTTCTGCTGCCGAGTTCAAACTCTAATTTATATACTATACTATGATCCCCAAATTCATAATTATCAGCATCATCAATTCCAGTAGCATCAATCTCAGCATCAATCTCATTAGATAGTTTGGTGAATTTAATATCATTTTGGATTGGATTTATTTCTTCAGTAAGCAATTCGTTAATTTCAGGTTCAATTTTGTTTTCAGGTGAATCTTTTAGTTCCTGATCATTCTCATCATTGTCGTCATTCTTAAACAATTCTTCCCAAAAGTCTTCTTCAATCCAATTGCCGTTTTCCAATTCATAGTTGAGCATTTGTGGAAAAGCTCTAAGAAAAGCTTTACCACCATCACTCACATAACCGTCAACTTTAGATTTATCGAAATCATATTGATTTGATATTTCTTCTGAAACCAATATAATATTTTCAGCATTATGTGGGCCACTCATTCGTTAAAGACCAAGACCTATTAGCTTTTTACTGAAATCAGCAAAGGTAACCTGGCAACATAAGGCAAAAAAATCAGCCAGCTGGCGGCTATCCCAGATATCACCTGTTAATGTAATAGTTTAGGCTTTTCTAAGGCAGTTATTGATTGTTTTTTTAATCTTTTCAACTACCATAGGAGCTATATTATAGACAAAAGACTTCTCGCATGGTAAATGAATTTTATGACGCTCTAAAAGTCTTTTTAGATTAATATTACTTAGCTCTTGTGTTGCCATATTGGATGACATTACATATTTAGTTAGATCCATAATATTGTCATCTAACAACGAGTCATCATCATTATCAAGACTTATATCATCATAACCCTTTTTCCAAGCCATAAAATCGTCTTTGCCCTTACATTGTGTGGAATTAAAATGCTTAAAAAAATTACCACTTTTACCTAGTGGTTCATGTAATACCTTATAGCAATAAATGCAGGTAAAATTTAATTTTTCTTTCTTTCCGGGCTTAAAATCGATTTCGGTTCGGCAATGAAAAAAGTTTAAAACCGAACTATAAGTTTTTTCAGTGTCACCAAGTTTGAAAATTTTACGCGGAAATTTATTGTTTTTCAAGTTATGTTTAATTTCATTAATCTCTTTAACATATCGTTTAATACTTATATTTGTTAATAAAGCATTGCTTATGCTTTCGCTGCACGATGGTTGACTATTTTCAATCGACAATACGGCTAAGGCACGATTACTTCTGTCAGAATTTATTTATTTATTTACAGACTAATTTTCTTTATCTTCTTTATTTATAATTTTTCTTTTTTTTCTTCTCAAACTCTTTACATTTGAGTCTGAACCTAATTTTCGTTTGGCGGATCTTCCATACATGTTAAAGCAAAAAATCTAAAATAAAACTTTTGTTAAGCAAATAATCAATATTTTAAAACTAGTTTAAATTACATTACATATATAAATTACTTTAGTTTATATAAGATTAAAGATTAAAATGACTTTATTTATCTAACTTATTTAATATAGATAAAAAGATAAATACTTGCATCTTATATACATCTATAGCCTCATAAAAGTAACAAAAAATTATAAAAAAGTCATTATTTCAAATACAAACGCTAAAAGTTTATCAACTTACAAAACAAAGCAACTCAAAGTTTATCAACTTGTAAAACAGCAAATTGTAAATTGTTATTTGAAGCAAGCTCAATAAGTCATTAAAAGCAATGCTACTTACTCCCTAGAGGCTTCAAGACGCGATTTTCGACACGCAAACCTTAATAATTTATTTTAAAAAATAAATTATAATGGTTAAATTATAATTTAGTGTTTTTGTTTGTTATTTATAAAAAAATATATACTTTAACAACTAATTTATATATTACACTCAAAAAAATTGCATATTTTTACGCAAAATACTCAAAAAAAATGCGTATTATGAATTGTGTATTGAGTATTCTACTCAATAAAAATGCGTACTATGAGTTGCATATTGAGTATTATACTCAAAGAAATTGCGTACGTTGAGTTGCGTATTGAGTATGATATGATTAATATACTCAATACGCAATACGCAAAAAAAAAGTGCGTTCTGATGTATGCAACAGGTTAAAATTGAAGTCATGTGCTTTTCATTTGTTGGGGCGAGTTGTTTTGAATTTTTTATTTCTTTTCGAAAACAAAGTTACCTCACCATCGAATTTCAATCCACTTTCATCACTGTTAAACACATGAAACGTCTTTCCATTTAAATTATGCTCTCGATAAGTAGCGTCAACTTGGTTGAACCATTCATCGATAATTGCTGGTCGCGAAGACACCGCTCTTACGGATTGCATGCTAGTAGCCTTTCTCTCACAAATATTTTTCGCATATCGAAACATCGATTCCAGAAACAATTATTGACTTTCTGTCAACAAAGTCGAAGACAACATTATATAATTCTTTTAGTTGTCTCCCTACAGTACCTTTAAAAATATATATATGTGCACACATATATAAATATGAATATAGCAAAACTATATCTGTTTTTAGACTTTTTGCAAATCATTGCATTGCAGCTCTTCGCAAATAATCACTCTCTCTATTACGTAGCTGATTGATATCTTCAATTTATGCCCCAAAACTATTTAAATGTGACATTATGTCTTCCCAAATCATATTTCTATGCCTCATAGTAATAAATGGACCTAAAAGTAGAGTAAATAAATAATCATTATATAGTATAATATAGTTTTATATAGCAAAATAGTAAATATTCTATAATAACATAATATTTTATAATCATAAGCATACCTAAAAAAGCTTACCTATATTATGTATATATGTATGTATGTATGTATGTATGTATATATATATATATATATATATATATATATATATATATATATATATATATATATATATATATATATATATATATATATATATATATATATATATATATATATATATATATGTATATATATATATATATATATATATATACACATATAGCTATTTCAAGTTGTATTATTTTCAAATACAACATCTCCTGTTCGTATAAGAGTGCTCAATATTTTGTATAAATAGAGCAATATATATTATATATATATATATATATATATATATATATATATATATATATATATATATATATATATATATATATATATATATATATATATAAAACGAAGAATCAACAACTGTGTATGGTACTTAAAGTTTTATGCCTAGCGACAATCATCAGCCATGAAATACAAATCAAAAATCTATAAAAACCGTTACAAATCTATAATATAATTCCTACAGAAATGTTCAATGTTTAACGTCGTTCGTCATTAGTTCATAGGCTTTGAATTAGTTACTAGGCTTCGAAAGAGCGCGTTTTTCAATTGCACGCGGTCATTGGAGAAAGATCTTTTAAGCGAGTTACAACATTTTTCTTTTGGAATTTAATTATTATTTTAGATATATTACATAAAGAATCATCTTAATCAATTATATATCATATTATAATTGAAGTAAGTATATGAAATAGTTATATATACATTTTTATTAGATAAAGTAGAAAGGATTTAAATTTTTGTTACATAAAGTAGAAAGGATTTTATTTTTTTAAATCGTTTAGATTTTGTTTGTTTTAGTTTTTCTTTTAGCAGTTTTGTTTTTATTATCTTATTTTTTAGAAGGAAAATAGGGGTATGTATGTTATTTAAAGTTATACTAATGCTATTTCCATAAAATGGTTAATACTACTATGAAATTTCTGTGATGCTATTAACTAATTTTGTTCTTTTTTAGAAAATTTAAAATAATAAATAAAAATTGTGCCAACACTGACATGGCATGTTACATGTTATTGCATGTAAAGGTTTAATTTTGTTATGAGGATTACAGTTCTTATGAAAAAAAAAGAAGCTAAAGAATATTGTTTGTAAATATATATTTTGTTTACTTTGACTCTTTTTAAATTTTCTCGCATCATTTTTAAAATTTTTGTTTGCACACGTTTATTGTTTGCATATATGCTTTTTTGATATGTATGTGTATGTGGTAATAAGTGCTTTATAGTTGTTTTATCAATGTGTTTTTATAACAATGTGAAGTGTTTTTTTATTGTTTGTGTATGTGTTAATATGTGTTATATAATTGTTTTAAAAATGTGTTTAAATATGTATATAAGGTATATACCTAACCTTTTATACATATTTAAACACATTTATTGTGTTTGTAGTTGGTGCATATGTTTATATTATGTTGTTTCCGTGTTTTCAAAGTGCTGTGACTTGGTAAACATCTACCTGAAAATCCATTATTGTATTTTAGAGAAGGAGCAGAACAAATGGCTTAAGATCGTGCAGCTCAACATGATATGCACCTAACGGCATGGTTTAAGTTAAATACTGAAAATGAAAGAGCACATTGCTATTCTTATGTAGACATTCATTATCACTTTATATTTGATGATAAACATTGTAAATGGAAGGTTAGATAAAGGGGTGGTAATAAGGAGGTAGTAAGAATGGATAAAGTTAATCCAACTGGAGAATTGTTTTTTCTTAAACTGTTAGTTTTGCAAGCAAAAGGAGCAACTTCTTGGGAGGATGTGCGTACTGTTAATGGTATTGTCCTTGAAACGTTTTGTGAAGCATGTGTTTTGAAAGGTTTGTTGCAAGATGACACTGAATGGTAGAATACTCTTTCTGAGGCGGTTTTAACACGTACGCCAAAGCAAATTAGGCAGTTGTTTTCAATTATTTTGACCTTTTGTGAACCTGACAATCCTTTATATCTCTGGAATACATGCAAAGCTTTTATGATGAAAGATTTCATTCACCGCTCAATCCCACTTCTAATAGCTGAGCAAGCTACTCTTGATCAAATTGAAAAGATTATTAATGAAAGTGGTAATATGCTGGCTGATTACAATCTGCCTTTTATTGATGAGTTTATTGGCTTAAATCTAGAAAATTTTGATGAAAATAATCAACAACTGAAATAGTTGATTTGTGTGTAAAATGTTCTTTGCATTGGGAATGGGTGCAGAAGTTTGCATTAACTGAAAATATGAGAGTACAAGATGGGGAAGGTGAATTTTCCTTATGGCTACTAAAACTTGGGAATGAAACAATACCTGTCAAAGAGGAGGATCCTTTTAAAGGATGCGTTGAAATACCAAGTCAGTGCATTATTAGTGAAAATGAATCGATTATTGAAAAGATTTTATGGAGATGTTGATCAAAATGATTATTCTAAACGCGTGATTTTAATACCAACTAATTTTGATTCATTATCAATGAAGAAGTGCTTGAATGTCTGCCGGGTGAGGTCAAAATTTATTTAAGTACTGATCAAATTGATACTGATGACCTTAATGAAAGAAATAAAGAAATAATGTTGAGTTTTTGAACAGCTTAACTCCTTCAGGTATGCTACCTCATTGTTTAAATTTGAAAATTGGTTGTGTAATTATGCTACTTAGAAATTTAGATCTCAAAGCTGGGTTATGCAATGGTACTTGAATGAAAGTTTGTGCTCTTCAAAATAATTATATTGATGCAGAGGATTTGACAGGTGTTTCTGGTGGTAAATGGCTTTTTGTTCCTCGAATTCAGTTGGCTCCATCAGATTCTAATTTACCTTTTGTTCTGAAACGTCGTCAGTTTCCTGTCAGATTGGTTTTTTCAATGACAATTAATAAAAGTCAAGGTCAAATATTTGATAGAGTTGGGGTATATCTCAAAAAACCGTGTTTCTCTCATGGTCAACTATATGTTGCATGTTCAAGAACTAGAGCATTTTATTTTTGTTTTTCAAAATAGATAAACATCTCATTCTAGGTATGGTAGGTGAAAAATGTTACACAAATAATCTTATATTTTTTTAAATATTTTAATTTTTTTTTTCATAGTTTTTGATAAATATACCTGTCATTTAATATGTTTATATGTGTTATAATAAGTTTAAATGACGTTGTTTCCTTGTTTTCAAAGTGGTGTGAGTTGGCATTATATTGAGCAAGATTGATAACCTTGCCACCCAAGTGGTGTACTTATAGCAGAGGTGTGACTTGGCAACATTTAGTGCCAGGCGGTGTTACTGCTTTAGAGCTAGGTGTTGTCTAGCCTTTTTAAATTATTCTGTAAATACATAATAATGTCTGTTAATATTTAGGGTAATGTGTATAAGAGAGCATGCAATCTTGATCTTTAAATCTAGGGTGTTTTAATGTTCTAAATTTGAAGTAATTGAATAACTAATATTGAACATAAAAACAAATATACTTTTATGTAGTTATATGTTTAATAAAAAGATAAATATATAGTTAACTTTAAATTGGTTTTCTAATTTTGCCTTTCATATTTTAAGTTGGTTTCTTATTCGCTGGATTTTAGCATCAAGGGTGTAAATATTCTATTGTTATGTGTTATTGGTGTGATGTTTTGTGTTGATAGACTGCTTGACTTACCTTCACGTTGGTGTCCATTGTTAAAAATGAATAATAGGTAGTTTCATTATTGGAACTTACTGCTTTTGTTTATTTATTAAAAGCCAAGACAACATTATGCTAAAAATGCAGTTTATATCTTAATTTAATTTTTTTTTTTTTTTACATTAGTATTGTTAATCCTTTTGTACTTCGAAACAGATTTTATAGATACATTTTCGAAATATGTTTATAATAACTGCCATGTCAAAATAGGTTACTATAAATAGGTAAATCGATTTTCAGTTTTTATGTGGTTTTTCTTAAAGATTTACGATTGACGCATTTATGCGATTTATAAAAAAAAACCTTTTATTGTAAATTACCTTTTATTGTAAATTACCTTTTATTGTAAATTACCTTTTATTGTAAATTACCTTTTATTGTAAATTACCTTTTATTGTAAATTACCTTTTATTGTAAATTACCTTTTATTGTAAATTACCTTTTATTGTAAATTACCTTTTATTGTAAATTTTTGTCAGTTAAAATGATATAAATATATGCAATTAGTTCAATTTTTTTTTAATTTTCTCTATTTTATGCCTAATAATTTGTTGTACGTAAGTTAGGGGATCTTTTTAAACGGGGGGTGAAGATTGTAGTTTTGCGCATTTGTCAAATATCGAGTTACTTAAATCTTGTAAGGTGTTTAACTAATTAATTAGCTTAGTTTGCATTTGTAACACTTTTGAGGAAAGAAAAAATTCTTATATATGTTAAATTCTTATATATATTAAAAAGAAAAAGTTCTTATACATGTAAATCATTGTTTTACATTTTATTGTTCTTCTTAAAGGTCTCCATCAAAAACTTGATTACTCTTAATAAAAATAACTCTATTCTCCTGACCACCATTTAGGCAAAACCGGGGGAGGGAGGTCCTTTACTAAAAACTATTGAGACAAAGATTAGTGCCATATATAGTAATGATCAAATGATCAGTTATTTGTAATAAATTTATTTAGTTGTGGGTATTTAACGTTTTAAAGTCAATTTCCTTTTTTTAAAGAAACATGTATCAAGGGGATACCAAAAAATTAATAACTCATGTATAATTTACGTTCGTATTGTATTAATCTTATTAATTAAAGTTCATGTTATAAAAAATATTACAAGAATTTAGCTTTAATTTTTCGTCAATTTAAAGCATGACGAAGTGTTATTAATTTGTGTCAGTAACTATAAACGTATTGTTTTGAACTTAGCAAAGTCGAGGAAAATGGTTCTGCCTTAAGGTGAGGTTCCACTCATCCGTTTTAGCTGCCTTAAGGTTCCACTCATCCGCAGTAATTAATTTTCAAAATTAAATTACAAATTGCGCATGCTCACGTGATTTATTTTCCCATCCCTTTCCTTTTCCCGTAGGTAAAACGGATGAGTGGAAATTCACCTTAACACTGATATGACCTATGTCAGTTGTAAATTACACAATGTTAAGTAATTGATAAATTGTTTTACCTCCGCATGCTTTTTTTTTTAACTTTACAGTTAAATTTTTTCAATTTGAAGGCGTTTTTTTAATTGGGTATTGGTTAAGGTTTCGCAACTTTAAATTGTGGAAAACAGCCGCTATAAATTATATAACAGACCGACCATAACCCGTATTACGGGTTACTTTTTGCTAGTTGCAATAATTACTGTATTGTGTGCTCTGACGTCATATTAGGAAAAAGAGGAGGAAAAGAAATAAGGAAAGAAAGAAAGGAAAGATAGAAAGAAAGCAATAACGAAGTAAAGAAAGGAAAGAAAGCAATAGAGAAGAAAAGAAAAGAAAAGAAAGGAAAAGAAAAGAAAAGAAAGGAAAAGAAAAGAAAAGAAAAGCAATAGAGAAGAAAAGAAAAGAAAAGAAAAGAAAAGAAAAGAAAAGAAAAGAAAAGAAAAGAAAAGGAAAGAAAAGAAAAGAAAAGAAAAGAAAAGAAAAGAAAGAAAAGAAAAGAAAAGAAAAGAATAGAAAAGAAAAGAAAAGAAACGAATAATTTCAAAAATGCAAATAGATGTAAATATTAGGACGCAAGCTCAGTAAAAATATGTTAAAGTATGAAAAAGTCTGATTTAATGCTCTTAATGTTAGTTTTTTTGCCCATGAAAGCCTGACTTTTTTAATTCTCTTTTATATTTTTCAGACCAACATGTCAAGTCCTTGAAAGCGAAATTCAAAGAAACTAAACTCAGTCTCCAGAATTTCACCAACCATCTTCAAGTAGCTGTTAAAGAGTTCTTGTCAAGTTTGTTTGGCAAAAGTGGGGAAGTAGAATCCAAGATTGAACCATTCCTCGTTGACGACAGCCTGCAGCACTCAAAATTTGGAAGCTTCTCTTTCATCTTTATTCAGCAAAAGAAGCAAAAGAAGAGAGCGACTGAGTTGAAAGGAGAACTTTTTGCCTATGAAAATGATGTTGAGGCAATATCTGCGTGGATGAGAAAGCCAATGCAGTTCTGGGTGATAAAACGGAATGTCTATCCAAGTCTTTCCAAGGCCGTCTTTGCTATCTGAGCATTCCTGCAAGTTACTTACTAAGTCAGCATACTCAGAGCGCTTGTTCAGCGCTGCCAGCCTGCAGTCACGAAGGAAAGAAATCGCATAAATCCTCTGAAAGCTGAAAAACTGCTCTTCATCAAGGGCAACTACTCTCAATTTGAGAGAAAATGTTCCTCAAATTCTGTTCAGAAACCAAAAGCTCTTCATCAATTCCAAATGAGGAGCCGAACAATGAGATTTAGGAAACCCCTGTTGACGAAATTAACATTATTTAAAACTTTGTTCAGATTTCTTTCAATTTACTTCTTCCAAAGAAACTAATGAAAACAGTCTCCGAATCAGTACATCTCCAAACTTTAAATGTGTATTTCTAATAAGTGTTAGGTAAAAATTATAATGTGAAAATGCTATTTTTGCAAGTGTTTTATTTCGATGATGACTATAATTAATAAAATAAAATATATAAAATAAAATAATAATGTAAAAATAAAATATATATCATAAAAACAATAAATAAAAGAAATACAATAAAAAATTAACATAATAAAATAAAATATAATAATATGCATTATAAAAACATTAAAAATAAATTAAAATAAAAAAAAAACCAGTAAAATAAAAAAAAAAAACAAAGTAATAATATTAATACTCATAAATAATGAAAATAAAAACAAATATAAACATAATAAGTAAACATGTGGCAACTTTTAACAATACAGAGTCATTATTCCGCAATCATTTCATTTTCACATAAATCATTTAGCATGCCTGACAAAAATGTTTGTGCTGCATTAATCACCCTAATTGCATTTATACAACTTTTTGAATGCTTCCCGTATGTCCGGCACATTCGCATTTTACACGCTAACTTCCTTCTTGTTATTTTTACACTTCATTTTTTTTCGTATCTAACCATGTTATAACGCCTATCGCACATATACAATACTCTGAGTTAGGTCTCGCGAAGAGATGGGTGGATAATAAAAACTCTACTAAAATAACACTTTATTATCGTGCGCGCGATATGAGTGTAGTTTTACGCTCTTGTGGTTCTTTATTTCATGCCTTTATATATATATATATACATATACATATATATATATATATATATATATATATATATATATATATATATATATATATATATATATATATATATATACAGTGTTTCCAGAAAGTATTAGCGCACTCGTAATTTTTTTATTATGGACAACTTCAAATCAATATAAATTGTAAAGTAATTTAAATTTTGAACTAATTTTTTTTTTAATGAAAGGTAAAATTAATGAAATTAAATTATAATGTCAAATATTGTCAACCTGCTTGTTTTTTTATGAGTTAATTAGAAGTTTAATGACTACTCGGAAAAATGTCTGAAATTAAGCGTCCAAAAGTATTAGCGCACTCATTAAAATGTATTAGCACACTCGTTTAATTCCTTTGAGAAAAACTTTTTTGGTTAATTTTTGTTAAAAACTCTCTGCTGATTAATAATAGTCAATAAAAAATATAAGAGGAATAAATTGAAGTGGCGGAAAATCATTTGAAATACAGTTAGTTAAAACTTTAAAATTGCAAGAACAAAAATATGGGTTTAAGGAGCATATCAATTGAAACAAAGTGGCAAGTTGTTGGCCTGAACAAAAGTGGTCTCAGGAATCGAGAAATCAGACGTCAACTTGAAATCAGTGAATGCAGCGTTAGAACAACGCTCAAAAATTATAATGAGTTTGTCAAAAACAGTCGAAGACAAAAGTCGCTCTGGTCGTCCCAAAAAAATGTTAGAAAGGGACGAAAATAAAGCAGTTGTGCTCGCTAGACGCAACCCAAACATGAGCATAGCCGAAATCGCCTCAGACCTGAATACAGCGTTGGGTGCACATCAAGTTAGCCGATCAACAATTAGCAAGCTTATGAAGAAAAAACACCTCAATTCATACCTTGCAACAAAGAAGCCACTATTAAGTATCAAAGACCGTCACAAACGTAGAAAATGGTGCAAAGAGAGAGCTGCATGGACTGTACAGCAATGGAGAAAAGTAATTTTCTTGGACGAGTCAAATTTTGAAATTATTAATCGCAAGAAAAGGGTTGTCGCGAGGAGATACAAAAACGAAAAATACAATCCTCGTTTTATCATGTCAAAAGTTCAAGGAGGAGGAGTTTCAATTGGCATTTTGGGCTGCATTGCTTGATCTAGCAATGGACTGGCGCATCTTTACACTGATCGCCTTAATCAACATCGATATAAAGAGATATTAGAAGATTATTTAAAGCCATCAATGGACGCTTTCAAGACTGACTCCAGCTGGCAACTTCAACAAGATAAGGCTCCTTGCCACATAGCACGCTCAATAAAGCAATACATGGAAGAAAAACGGTTGAATCTAATGCCTTGGCCCGCTCGCTCACCTGATTTAAATCCTATTGAAAATCTTTGGAGTTGGATGGACTGCAAATTACAAAAAAGTACGCCCACTAACTTAGTGCTGCTCAAAACGCAAATCCAAGAGTTGTGGAACACCGTGCCACAAGAACTAATCAGAAAACTTATAGATTCTTTGCCGCGTAGAGTCTTGGCCTTAAAAACAAAGGTGGTCACATAAAATATTAAACTTACTTAGAATCTTTGAAAAACTGTAAGTGCGCTAATACTTTTGCACGCTTAATTTCAGACATTTTTCCGAGTAGTCATTAAACTTCTAATTAACTCATAAAAAAACAAGCAGGTTGACAATATTTGACATTATAATTTAATTTCATTGCTTTTACCTTTCATTTAAAAAAAAAATTAGTTCAAAATTTAAATTACTTTACAATTTATATTGATTTGAAGTTGTCCATAATAAAAAAATTACGAGTGCGCTAATACTTTCTGGAAGCACTGTATATATATATATATATATATATATATATATATATATATATATATATATATATATATATATATATATATATATATATATATATATATATATATATATATATATATATATATATATATATGTTTTCCTTTTATGCATTTACTATATATCCCGTTTTTCGCTTCCCCCCTTCCCCCCCCCCCCCTCACATATCTTTTTAGTTAAACAACACTAACAATTGAGTACTATTGTCTACACCAGTGAGTTAACATAAAAAACTGCGGATGAGGGTATTAGGCTTTCAGAAGCATGTTATTATTGTTGCAACATTAGAGGGGCAGATTAGTTAAATGCATTAAGACATTCGTAATGTCATGTACCGGAGTATATTGCCCTTTCTTTAGGATATATAGGCTCACTATCTCCTGAATAGAATATGGTATTTAACTACCTAATTACACAATTGTCATTTAGCTTAACACCGGTGTATATAATATTCTTTATTAATAACTGAATACAAGCAACATCACACACTCTCCCTCCTCCGTTACTTTATTACCTTGTTAAAATAATTATTTTGATTATTTTATTACTATTTTAGTATTATTTTTTTATTAGTAGTATTGCTATTATTTTTATTTTTATTATTTTATTATTTTAATTTTGTTATTACTAACATTTGTATTATTGTTAACAATATTATTTTTATCATTACTATATACTCAGTTAACCATCCCAACTGACTCCCAGCTGGGATTGACTGGGATTGACTGGGATTGAGCTGGGATTACTAGGATTAGGTTCCGGACGGGATTTGTTCTGGGTGCCAGATGAGTCCCATACACGGCGATCTATACTGCAGGCCTTGCCATCGCGCAAACGGCGTATCTGACTGGGGGCCTATTTTATAAACAGCAAAAACTAAAAAAATCGGTTTAGCAATTTTATTTCAACTCAATAAAGTTTTTTCTCTCAAAAAAATTTACTTTACAATTAAAAGCTGAAATTAAAATAAAACATTATATATATATATATATATATATATATATATATATATATATATATATATATATATATATATATATATGTATATATATATAATCACCAAAAAAACTTTAAAAAATTGGTAAACTTTAACTAAAGAATATATATATATATATATATATACATATATATATATATATATATATATATATATATATATATATATATATATATATATATATATATATATATATATATATATATATATATATATATATACACATATATATATATATTTAATATTGTCAAAGAATTCAGGATAATTTCAATATTTTTTGAGCTGGTTCTTTACTTGAACGTGGAGTCAGAAGTTTACATAAATTGTTCAAAAAGATATTTGAAAGAATATTTCCATGGTGTCACTGCATCTCAAAATTGTAAAACTCTGAAATCATCATTAGAATATTGCTTAATGATACTCTACATACTCTATCCTTAATTGCATTGAAAACTATAAAAGAAAATATTACCCATTGACAGGTATTATCTGTGGGAATATTAAGCCCACCACGGTCAATTGAGTCTATGTATTGTCCATACTTTTGGTGGTAAAAAGTGGTTTTATCTAGCATTTCATTTTCTGATGGTTCTTTATCTTTACGAGTTAAATATCCTGATATATATATAAGAGCCATATTTGTATCGAGAGAAATAAAAGATTCGAGATCTGGTAGGTTGTCAAATATCTCAGCAGAGGGCTCATCCAATAGAAAGCCACAATTTGGACAAGAATGGTTTGTATCAAGACTTATCTCAACAGCTGGGTTATCAAGTGACAGCAAAAGCTTACCTCTTGAAATATTCAACTTTTCAATCAATTGTTGTACTGTTATGAAATATGTACCCCCTGAAACTTGGCACAATTTGCTAAATTCTTTTTCCAATGGATCAGTAGAAAACTCACTAAGAATGACATATTGATGTGAGCTATCCAATAATGATTTACATAGTTCAACAATACCATTGCATGTGTGGTAAATTGACTGTGCAGTGTCACAAGTAAGTTGTTTCTCCCTTTTACCTTGCTTTCCAGCCATCTTTAAAGCCATATTTCCAAAATTCAAAATATCTTCTAATCTATTATCATTAGGATTTCTAATTACTGCTTGAAGTTCATCATTGAATCTAATATCAGCACCTGTTCCCTTAACATTGAGAACTTTCCACCATGACACAACAATGTTAATAAAATCTGCTGTATCTTGTCTTTCTTTTATATGCTGCAGTCCTGGATGTTTAATTAAAGCATGGTAAGTTTTGTCACAAAATACCCTTAAACAGGTAGAAACTGACTGTCTCTCAATTGGCTTTGGAAATATTGAAACTTCATTTAAGTTGGATAGTTTAACTAAATTTTTAGATTCAAGTTCATAAAGTTTTTTAAGATGATCCCATTGTGCTACTTTACATACTCCTTTATCATAAAAAATAAGTTGACCAGTTTTTTCAGTGAGCCAATTATTTCTAATGTTTTTAAGCAAATGGACATAATCAAAGATTAACAAAATACAATCATTAGTCAACCAGGGTTTATCTGGAGCTGATCTTTCAAAGATTTTAAAAAATGCCTGATTATTTCTGTTTCCATCGCATATTATAGCTTTAACTTGACCCGAAGACTCCTTTATTGATTGTATAGTAACATTAATTTTTTCAAAAAGAAATTGAGAGTTTAATTTACTTATAGGTATCATTTTGGAAATGAACGATGGTCCACCAAATAAGCAATTAACCATTAAACCCAATATAGTTTTTGCAAGAGAAGTTGAATCATCTATTGCTTTTCCGAATAATGTACCACCATGGTATAACAACATTTTTTTAACATAAACCTCATCATGCAATAAATAACAAAGTTTCTGTTTTTCTTCAACAGATTGAAAAATATTAGTCAAAAAATGTTTCTCATTTAATTTAGAAACTTTTGAAGTTATTCTTGTCAAAGTTCTTACAGAAGGCAATTGGTAATCTGTTCGTAATTGATTATAAAAACATCTGGATGTAGCAAAATACTGAAAAGATCTAATAATAACCTCCTTAGAATAAATCATACTACCAACACACTGTGTACCCATAGAAGCTAAATGTTCCTGGACTACAATTTCTTTTCTGCCTGGAATTAAATTTTTCAAATAACGCAAAACTTCTTCTAATATAGACCATGTGTTGATTTTTGAAATTCTGTTTTTAGAAATTGTAGGAACTTTATTTTCGGCACCATAATGATAAGTATCAAAACGCAAATCCTCACTAATCTTAATCAAAAAATATTGAACTCCATTTGAATAAACTTGTGATTGTAAATGAATAGTGTTATTAATCATAAAGCATACTAATGGAACACCTAAATCTCTTTCATCATTTAAAATAATTTTTTCATTTCAGCAAAAGTTACTCTATCTTTTTCTAAAAAAGTGGATAGTTCATCTTGAGCGAAATTTCGAAAACACGAAGAAGTTGTTGAACGAGTTGTTGCACGTAATGGAGGAAGATGGCTAGGAATTTGACAAGACGGTATCCCAGGCCAAATAGATGGTGGAAATTTAGGACGATATTTTCCTCGAACTATTTGTTTTTCAAAATTTATCGGCCAATGCAACTCACAAACTGCAGTGTTATTTGTTACTTTTAAGTTTGCATTTGGAATTACTTTAATCCACATTTGTTTTTCTTCTTCATTTTTAGGAAATCGATATACTGAAAGCTTTAAATTATCAGACTTCTTTTTTGCAGATAAATAATTTGTAGTGCAGCCATAAATACAACATTTTTTGCCCATATTTTATTATCACTAAAATGGCGACTAAAGTTAAGCGAAATTTGAAATAGGCCCCCAGTCAGATACGCCGTTTGCACGATGGCAAGGCCTGCAGTATAGATCGCCGTGGTCCCATACCGTGTGAAAATAACGCCGTAAATAAAATCTTGGTTTTTACTGGGACTGGCATGGGACTTCGTAAATGATTTACGGCTGGTTTGAAGATAGGACGCGTGGTTTAATGGAAGCGTGTATTTTCTAATCAAAGCATTTTTTTTGGCATCGTTTTTATTAAAAAGTGTTATTGAAATAAAACTGCAAAATTCTTTTAAAATGTAACGCGGCTTGATTTAGATTGAGTATACACTTGCATTTGTGGTAAATACACACAGGAACTTCATTTGGTTTTTTTATTGTATTTTTGTAAAAAATATTTACATATTAGTTTTAATTCTATATTTAAAGTGTGAATATATAAAAATCAATATCTAGTCATCCATTTAAAAAATGATTTCACAAAAAAAAAAAAGAAAAAAAAAATTTGACATGCTCTCAAATTTCTTAGATACCCTGCATATAAGAAATTTTAGATAAAAATTTTAGACTGAAATTCAGACTGAATTTCATAGCCATTAATAAGTTCGAGAGTATGTCAACTTTTACTTTTTTACAGACTTGTAAAATGTGTTATCAAACTGAGGTCATGTTTTTTATTTTTAATGCTATAGACAAATGTGGAAATTTTTTCAAATAAGTTTATATGGTTTGGTGTGCTTACAGTTATGGCTTAGTCACTAAGTAATTACACATTAACTCATTAAGTTAGTGTGTTTTGTTTTAAGCTATCTTTTTCAAGCATATCTCAAAGTTACTGTGCAAAATATCGTAAGGTTTTACTAAGTAAACTGCCATATCTAAACTTTAAATACTATCTATAAATACATAAATGTTTTACATTTTCTTTAATTTTTATAATTGATAATATATAACTTATATTATAAATACTGTAACTGATATTATAAGTTATAATATCAGTTACAGTATTTATAATATAAGTAATATATTCTATATATGGTTTTTTATGAAAAAATCTTTAAATTATTTATATTGTGAATTATTTGTAAATAATAGTAAGTAATAACAAAAATTATTAGGTGTTTTAACCTTTTACTTTATTTGTCTGTAATAATAAAAAAATTATCACAACTTGTTTAGATATATATATATTTTTTTAATACATTTTTAGAATTTTTTAAAACAAAATATAAATTTAGAATATATATTGAATATATTATTCAAATAATGGTTAGTTTATTGCCTTTTTCATATAATTATCGCACTAAGCGTAGAAAAATAAACACTGCTGTATCTAAGCTGCTATCAGAAGTTCAACATAAATTTGAAAACCAAGATTTGGTTAAAAGTTATCAAAATGACTCAAGCTCAAATGATCATAAATATAGCTGCAACCTATCAGAAAATATTTGTAACACACATAAAATATTACTACAACTACAGATTTTACAAATCATCAAAACAATTTTATCCATGAATTTGCAACATTGAATAAAAGCATGAATGTAATGATTCAGTTCCATGCAAGTACAATAAACACAGTAAATAGCTGCTGTTCAGACAAAAATGAATGTTGTGCTTGTGTATCAGATACAACTGATAAAGATTATGGAGATAGTGATTTAACTTTTTTTTCTGAAAGTAATGACTCCAATTTAACTAGTTTCAATGAAAACTTAGCAAATTGGACAGTTTCTTTTAATTTTTCACAAAATGCAACAACACATTTACTGCAGATTTTGAAACCACTTGTTTCAAGCGTACCAAAAAATGCCAGGAGTCTTTATCATACTCAAAGAAAAATTGATATAAAAAATGTTGCAGGAAGTGAATACTTTTATTTTGGTATTTAATATTGGTTATCAAAGTTTTTAATAATGGTTCCTCAAAATCCAGAATTAAAGGAACTTAAGTTGCATATTAACATTGATGGCATACCAATTTTTAAAAGTTCTAATTCATGTATTTGGCCAATTCTCGGTATGTTTAAAGAAATTTCAGATAATGTTTTCCCAGGACAAATATTTTCGAAGGACATTTGAATCCCACAAATCAAGTTTGTAATATTAAAAAAAGTGTTTTTAAAGAGCTTCACACTGAAGGTCCAGTTCCTATATCATATCGTCACTGTTTGCAATTTAAATAGTATAAATGTGCTAAGTTTTTTGCTTCAGTTAATGATTGCTTTAAAGTAAGCGGTAATAATAGCGAATGCAATGAAGCTTATATTGTTTTTCAAAAGTATGAACTTTTACAACCATTTTTCACAAATCCAATGAACTCTGACTTACTTTCAATTTTTTTTGTAGAGAAGGTATCATGTTTTAATAAAATATTTTCGATTGTAGATTTAGATTGTAAATATGTAAAGTTACCATTTAAAAATGGATTTGTAATTATGCCTCAGATGCATCTGTACTAACTCTTTACTTGCTTTTTTTTATATATTGTTATTGCATTCTACTGTATCTTTTATTTTTATTAAATATTTTAAATTTATTACATTCCTTGTATAACATACTTTAATATAAAGGCATATGCTAGGGTAAATAATGTAGTAAAAATTATTTGAGTCGTAATTACTCAAATAATTTTTACTACAGCATTTACCCTAAAAATAATTACATACTTATTAAAAATTATGCCATCGTATTATTGTTTGAGTGTGATGCCTATTTTGTTAGATTAAAATGTCTTATGCAATTGTTTCATTTGATGAGAATAATGAAACAGATTTTCTTCCATTAAACTGGATTGCTGATGGTACCTTACTGAGTGATATTCCTATGCGAATTAAAAAGCATCATTTAGTCAAGTTTTACTGGCCTCCTCTAAAAAATCCAGAAAGTGTTTCTAAGGCAAAAAGTGGATGTTTAGAGGCAGAGTTAAATTGGCCTACTTATACCGCACGAATTTTGGCTACTGCTGGTAACTTTTTTATATAATTATATAAACTTTTATTTTGCATGACTTATACATATGATTAAAAAATGTATTGTGATATAAATTATTTTTCAAGTTATTTGTATTTAAATTCTTATCATTTCATTTCACATTTAGACTGATGAAACAAATCTATGAAAGTCATTCCTAGTTATAGACAAACATTAATATTAAAAAACAATGTTGTATTAGATTCACTTCAGGAGTCTCGTCAGAAAGCAATATTGGTTGAAGACACTTCGAACCTCGAAGTTAAAAATAACAGAAAACAAAGAAGATGAGTTCCATAACATTTTGTGAGTCTAGAAAAACTGTACGAAATGATCTTGAAGAATATAGCAATTATAAATTAGTAAATTAGGAAGGAAGCAGAAAGTTTCCTTCCTGCTTCTTTGATCTTACAAAAGAAGGACGTGGTAGTAGTCAAAATAAAATGATCCTACAGAAAGAGAACATGTAGTAGACAAAATAAAAGTTAGTTCTTTTATAACTAATAGTTGTCTTGTCGTCCTGCCAAGCTAACAGAATGCTTCTTTTTGATAATTGCTGTCCTTTGAGACTTATCAACCTGCAATACCATACAACCATATCTTTATATATACAGACTATATGTTTTATATATACAATATATTTATATATACTATTTTTTATACTTTATATATATATATATATGACTATATGTTTATATGTGCAGCAGTGTCTATGTACACTTTGCTTTTCTACTCAAAGAATTTATTAATTTCTTGAAATAATTTATGAAATATTTAGAATAAATATTATACAAGCTGATAAAAGCGATACAAGCGAAGTTGACTCTGATTGCAGTGAAGAGTTTATTGAACAGTAATCTTTTGTATTAGCGATGTTATTGTTAATATTAATAAATATATACATATATATATATATATATATATATATATATATATATATATATATATATATATATATATATATATATATATACATATATATATATATATATATATATATATATATACATATATATATATATATATATATATATATATATATATATATATATATATATATATATATATATATATATATATATATATATACACACAGTGAGAACAGAATTTAATTGTACAAAGTAATTTTTGCATTTTATTTTGCTAAAACTTGCTTTAATCTTGATTAAAAATGAAAATAACTTAATCAGTTTTTTAAAATTTATTATGGGTATTTCTTATTTATAATTAATCAGTAAAAATATAAGAAAATGTGTTTGTTATACAATTTTTGATTTTTTACTTACAGACGTATCAATTTCCATGCACAGCAATAAATTGTACAAAACTGTTTTATTATTTGTTATGAATGTTTATGGTTTTTTTAATTTATAAAATATCAGTTTTATTGTTGAATTTATATTTCTAGAATATTATTTTCAACAATTATTAATATTTTTGATAAATAAAAGTCATTAAAAACTCTGTTCATCGAACATTATGGCACCCAAAGGTAAGTATTTAAATACTACTCAACGAAAACTTGTTGTAGACTTGGTTAAACAAGGAAATACTTATAGAAAAGTTGAACAACTTACAAATATTCCATTTACAACAGTTGAAGCCATAGTAAATAAATACAAACAATATGAAACGTTTGAAATTCGAACTGGACGAGGGTGAAAGCTGAAGACAACCTCACGAGATGATAGAGAAATTTTAAGAATGATTAAAAAAAAATTGATTTGAAAATGTAAAAAATATAGAAAATCATCTAAAAAGTTTAACAGGAAACACAATTTCACTAACATCAATTAGAAATCGCATTCATAAAGCAGGGTTTAGTGGATGTATAGCTCGGAAAAAACCGTTTTTAACAAAAAATCATATGAAGAGAAAAATGAATTTTGCAAAAAAGTATTATTTAATGCCAGCATCATTTTGGAAAAAAGTACTTTGGTCTGATGAATCCAAGTTTAATTTAAAAAAATATGATGGTGCACAGAGAGTTTGGCGAAAGAAGGGGGGTGAAGCATTTAATTTGAGTTGCACAAGAGGAACAATTAAACATGGTGGTGTAAGTGTAATGTTATGGGGTTGTATGGCATGAAATGATGTTGGTAAACTAAAATTTATTGATGAAGCAATGAATGCTGATTTGTATAACAATATATTGAAACGAAATTTAAAATCTTCTTCTAAAAGTCTTAGGTTGGGAAACAGTTTTTTGTTTCAACAAGACAATGATCCAAAACATACTGCTAAAAAAACTAAAACATTTTTTGATGAAAATGGCATAAATGTTTTAGAATGGGCTTCACAGAGCCCAGATTTGAATCCAGTAGAGCATTTATGGACTTTATTAGATAAAAAAATAGGTAATAGAGCATTTACGAAAAAAGAAGATTTAAAGAAAGCTGTTGTTAAATCATGGTCTAATATTGACAATAATCAAATCAAATGTCTGGTAGAATCGATGCCGAAACGCTTGTTAAATGTAATTAAAGCAAAAGAAGGACTAACTAAATAATAAAGTATATTAATAAAATACAGAAACTTGAAACTGTTTCTCAGTTATTTCAATAAACTGGTATTTTTTCTTAGCTTTAACCTATAAAGTTTTTCTTGTACAATTATTTTATGTGCAAGTGTTTTTATCCCCTTCTTTTTGTTTCGAATTCTTAACCAGGTAATTCAAAAGCATAAAGACAAACTTTATAATTTTTTTGAAGGTTTTTTATATATATATATATATATATATATATATATATATATATATATATATATATATATATATATATATATATATATATATATATATATCTTTCTTTCTTTTTTTTTAATAGGAAAAAGAAAGTTATTCCAGTGCACAAAAAATTTAAAAAAATGTAGAAAAATCTACTTTTTTGCCCAAACCAGAATGTTCATCTCTAATTCATATTATACCAAAGCCAGCTCCTCCTTCATTTTTATCAGTAAAACATTCTGATATTTTCAAGCAATCTGATTGGAATGAGTGTGATATTGAAATTACTCGTCATAATAGTGAGTTAGTAAGTTTTACCATTTTTGTTTATTTGTTTTTTAATTTATGTTTTGATTATGCTAGTTGCGCTTAATTTAGCAACTGTTGTTAAAAAATATATATATGCCGACATCCAGTTCCTCTGCTAACAGTAAGCTTTTTTCTTTTTTTTTTTCTATATTTATTGTTAAGCCAATTTTTTAATGTAGCTAAAAAAATTTTTTTTTCCATGACTTGTATAATAATGGAGAAAAATTTATCAGGAAAAAAGTTATCTTTTATATCTTCCTTTTCATTTTTGTACAGGAAAAAAAATTTAATAAGTTATTGAACTTGTTTTGTTAAGTTATCAATAAGTTTTATAATTATCAAAATTATGTAAAAGTTTATTTTTCAAAAATAACATTTATTTTTTATTTTATAGCTGCAAGTACTAATCAGACTAACACAATATTAACTGCAATTTTGACACAAATTGAAGGCATAAAACAAACCCTAAAAGTCCATTCTGCTATTTTGCAAAGCCTACGGCAACGAGAGCCTTTTCCATCTCTCCATTTCTATATAATGATAATATAGGTTAAAAACATGACGTAAAGTAACATTATATCATTCTTGGGTTCATCACGGTTCTAAATCTTGATGGTAAAAGAATTGGAAATAGCAGTTTAAGCTTTAGATTCTGAATTTTAGAAATCATTTTTGTTTGATGTATCCAAACAGCAGCATCCTAAATCCCAGTTTACGTTTCAAACATATCAAATAACTTTATACATAGTTCTCTAGTCTGGTTAGCTTTGTTGTATTCTCTCAACAAACATATCGTTATAAATATAACAATTTTCTCTTCAAGTGGAAACCCCGCCTTAAGAAATTTTCTCGTTCTATTACACCGGATAGTTTTCCTAAAAAATCCGTCAAAAACCGTCAAAAACAAACGGCTAATATATATTTATACAATTATTTGGTTTTTACTGGTAAAAGCTATTATAACTATTAATTCGTTACGTCAATCATTGTTCCAGCACTTTCCTCAACAGAATTGCATGTTTAATTGTATTTAATTAACTTATTAAGCCTCCATCATTTACAGCACAAATATAATTATAAATGAAAACAGATCAACATAATTTTATTAGTGTAGTGCAACCCTTGAAGTCGGCTGACCCTACCAAGTGGTCAGCCCACATGAATGGTTGCACTACGCTAATTTTAAGTATTTAACTAGGCCATTAATTTAAAGTATCAATGACGATCTTAAGTTTAATAAGCTAATATACATTAAAAATTTTTAAAATAGGCAATTGGTTTCTGAACAATTTGTAAGCAACATTTAATTCGAGCTGTCAAAATGTAATTTTTCTGATTAGCTTTCTTACTAAACTAACAGTGAATACCTTGTTGGCAGGAATGTTTATTGCATTGTTCATAATTTATCATGGTTTCGCTGTTGCATTGATAAAGAGATGATTCATTGCTTCTGCAGTAACTGCGTGTTCGATAACGCACAGGATTTGCAAGTAAAACTCTGCATATTGTTGAACAAGCACTCCAACTACCCCATTCAGCAATTCTGTAATCTATTTATAAAGAAGACTTATTAATACACTGCTATTTATATATATATATTAACTAATCAATTGTTTATAGAAATATACGTGCTGTAAAAGCAACCAAGATTTAGGATAAAAGTGAAAAATTTAAACATACCTGGACATGGAAAGTCCCGATTGCAAGGAGTGACACTGACCAGATCGACATTTACACATAAGCTTTCTGGAGTGCATGTTCGTGCTCGTGTTCTAATAGGATTGCCTATGTTAGATGTTGCTGAGCAATCACTGTAAGGAGACCATTGTGAAAGACTTTGTGTTTGAATTGTATAAAACGAAATGGCTAATATCAATGTTATATGCATATGTAAGTGTGTGTGCCTGTATATGTAAAAGTTTTAAAATTAAAGTTAATTGTAAACACAAAACATCAAAAAATCAAAAATATATCTTCAACAGATTCTAAGAAGTTATTATGATTAATTAAGTTCTAAAATCAGTTAAAAAAAGATTATTTTTTGTTGAAGCAAATGCTTTATAGGAGCCAAAGCTTAAGCTTCAAGTGCGTAAGGAAGTTTTTTTTTCTTTTAAGTGTTCCAACAGTCCTTCCATAACAGATCTATGTATAACTATCAGATTTTGTTGCACATAGGCGTTGGTGTTCTCATAACTTTTGATTAGTCAAGCTGATAAAAGTCAGTTGGATGTATTTCTGGATTGAAGTATTATTAAACGCATGCAATTTGGTTCTGCTAATAGCACAAATGGAATAGAAGTAAAGCACTGTTTTCTAAATATAGCCGCAAATATCGCTTTTAATTGAAAGCGCTTACAAAAAAAAACTTACTTTTTGTTTATCATGTTTTGCTGCACAAAGGGCCTCACTCACGCATTCAAAATTTTGCTTTTTACAGTAAATGTAAACTTTTCAAAAATTGAAATAAAAGTATAGAAGCCCAAAGGTCAGAAGGAATAAAATGCTTTTCTCAAATATTCATAGAAGAGAATAATATATTTAATAAAAAGAGGGGGTCTAAATGACATTTTAACGCTTAAGTTTTTCATCAGTCAGAAGGATGCAAGTATATTATTATCCATAAAAAAACCAATAAATAATATTAACTTGGAATACAATTTTGAGAAAATTAAAAAAAGTAAAAAATTTAATATTCATTTTAAATTTCTATTTTTGAATATATCTTTGATAGGCTAAAATCACCACTAAAGTATCTTTTCCATCAAACCAATTTCATTTTGTAGGTATGAAAAATATATTCAAATTTCTTTCTTTTTTTTTCCACAACATAACTTATGGTTTAATATACGGCATATATAATGCATAAAAAAACATATATATATATATATATATATATATATATATATATATATATATATATATATATATATATATATATATATATATATATATATATATATATATATATCATTAATTTCCGAGAAGTGACTTTTAAGAATGGCAGACTCACAATATTGTTTTTTAACGTTGTTTATGTTGCAGTCAATAAAACAGCTCTAAAGTCCTTGCCCATATTCTAGATACCTTGAAGATCATTTATATCTTTGTTAGTGGTCGGTGAAGTCTTCAAGAAAAGTTTCCACAGAAATTGTAAACACCTAGTGGAGATTTCTTATAATAAAATTTTTTTTAGAAAATTTCCGCTTGTTTGCCAAATATAATCTTTTGAATAGGTAAACTTTTCGACAAAATTATCATCCAGCTCAATGTCGAAAAAAGCTTTGACGACTGAGTTAAACATTCTCAGAGTGTCGATAATTCTGAAGACTTAAAAAGCAGAACCGTTTTCAGCAAGTTGCTGAAGTGTGTCAATATTGCTGAAAAGTCTTTCGGAATCTTTTCATTTCAATTGACTACCATAAAATGGACGTTATTGAATATTGTGCAAATCAGGCCATCTAACTGCTTGTTTTGTTTTAAACAAATGTTTCACAAGATCAAAAGATAAAGCTCCATATCAAAAGATGAAGCTCCATAAATTGAATAATAAAAACAAGAGTATTTTGATTGGTTTGTGGAAAACATTTTCAAAAGTCTTGGTTTTCAAAAGATTATTACCGCATAACCTAACTTTTTGAAAAGAATTCTTAATTGAACCCAATATTGTTCAGTTTCCAGAGTTTGCAATCTCTCTTGTTACACCATAAATCGATGTTACACCATGCACATGGATGTGAATTTACACCATGGATGTGAATTTAAGTGTGATCAATCCTCACAAAGAATGCTTGCCATGTTTATGATACATGCAAACATAGCTTGAGCTAAAGTATTATCTATCAAGGACCAAATATGTTGAATATTTCTATGGCTTCCAGAGTAGATCTTTTAAAACTGACTTGAAGAAGCTGGAACTTTGCATTTGTATCTTGAATTATTCTCTAAGTTAGTAACTTCTTTTGAGTAGGGAATCTCCGAGCCTTATCTCTTAGTGGATCTTTGTCAACACTACTAAGACAAAACTTCAGGGAAACTTTATCACCATCAAGACTAGATTGAGGAAATACTTTGAGAAAATTTGTTGAGAAAGAAGCGTTTGATTGAGAAGATCAGCCACTTTTTTACAACAGACAATTAGTTGATCACTTGGGCCGCCTATTTCTAATTTTGTTTAAGTAATAAAATCTGCAAGCAGTCAACTCAATGATCTTTGAAGTAGATAAATAGTCAGTTTAAAAATACAGTTTCGTTAAGTTTTGCAGTAATTAAAAAAATTTTTTTTTTAATTTAAAAGAAGTCTTGGATTTCGAAATAGCATTGAAGAAAATATATTTGAAAAGTTGAAGGATATAAAGCTGTATTATTGGGCGAAAGGATTTAAAGCTGAATTATCAGAAACCGATGATACAGTAAGTTAATCAAGGTTTTAAGTATATTGGTGAATTTGTTAAACTTATAATCGCTAAAAGAATTAGTAACACTATTTCCAGAAATAAAAAAGTTCCTATACGCATTACACATTTTTTTCATCCAGAGCAGATATTGGTCTTTTAGTATGAGTGAATTATTGACTGACCCTTGGAGTCAATTACGTACTATTAACCGCTTTATTGATGATTTAAATGGTTCTTACCTAATATATTCTCGGTTAAGCGATGCATTACATAAAAAGATTAATTTTAAGATTAGGTATTATGATAATTGTTTTGTTACCCGCAATATCATCTTTTTAATCAAGATTTTTTGAAGGTCACGAACATTTTCAACAAAAAATGTTTTTAATCTGTCTGATAAAACTTCCGACCAATATGACAGGAGTGAGTATCATAATACCATGGAGATCTTAAGGAATTGGTTGATCCTCCAGGTCTTCAAACTATTTATTTTTCTTTTGTATCTGATTTAAGTTGTGCAAGTTCATTATTTGGTATTTCAAATCATGCTGGAAAATAGTTGCTTGTGGTTGGAAGAAGTGTGTTTTTTGAATGCTGGAGAAAAACGAATATTGGGTTCTCTTGATTACCATTACATACAATTTGAAGAAGCTGGAATACCAAAATCAAAGATAGCTGTTATAAAAATTTAATTAACCAAATGGTATTATATCTAAAAGGGGACTCAAAAACAACTACAGAAAAGTTAGTCCCAATACCTGATTTGCAAACAATAATTCGAAAAGTTGTAACTCTTAGAAAACTGTTTTAAAACGAAAATATGGCTTTCATTCTTAGATAAGCCAGATATCCTAGCGGGCATTCGGTGTCCTAGGACGTTTAAGACGAAAAAATATGGTCGAGGCTTCCGACCATATTTTTTTCCGATTCATCTCATGATTATTACAACAAACTTTTTAAAGACAAATTTCAAAGTTTTGGATTTTGTTTTAAAGCGTTGGCTTAAAAATTTAGCAAAAAATATTCTTACCTCGCGCAATCGAAACTGCAAACAGCAATTATAAGAATATAGTGTCCATTTAAATCTCCATCCTTCTCTATCAATTAAAAAAAAACTTGAAAAATTGTATTCGCTTTCAAATGTTTCACATGCAGTCAATAAAAATGAGAAACTTAAAATATACATAATTTTTCATAGGATCAACTAAACCTTTTGGTTCTTGATTTCTCTGCCTTTAATTATTCCTATTACAACAAATTGATTTAATAGTGACAAAATTATACTAAAATGTTTTCGAATTTTTTCCGTTCAATTTCCATGTAAGTTAGTCTACTTATAAATAAAAAAAACACTCTTTTAAAAATTATTTTGCTGGAATTTCCTATTCTAATTGCTGGTTGAACTATTTAATGTAGATAAATCACTTAACTTATTAATTGAAACTAGAGAAGAGGCTTACGATTGCAATTAACAAGAATATAGCGTCAGTTTAATCGCGAACGAGAAAAATTTTGATCTCCCGAAAATCGGTCAAATTATTTGCATTTTTCTTAAAAACGTCATTATTTGATGCGTAATTTACGATCATATTCTAATTAAAAGTATTAATTGTAAGATTCAATCATAATTCTAAATATCTTACGTTAGTCACGAAACTTCCGTTAATAGTTTGCGTTTAAGTTCATAAATAACGATATGGGTCTTATATATGGTGTTTTTTATGCAATTTTATTTGGTTAAAAAGTTATGTTCCACATACTAGAGAAGTTCTCATTTTAAAAAAAGAGTTTTTAAAGTCTTATTTTTGCAGGTATTTTTGTTAGTATCGTTAAGTTTATTGAATTTATTTAGATAGTAATAATCGTTATTTACGATTCGTAAACTTAAATATTTTTCAGTATCGAAATTTGACTAGTTTTTTTCAGCTAAATTTCTACAGTCTTGGTGTCATCAACATGTCAAGGCCCCATATGGCGATGTTTTGGTAAGCTCAATAAGGGTGGTCATGTTCCAGTAGATGACTCGTTGGAGAAAGGAAACACTGAGGTGTCTGATTCAGAGGATGTGATAGATGATGAAACTAGTAAAAGAACAATTGCTACTCAAAACAAATTTCAGTCTTGAATCTTGTTTCAGCGACAGAGGAGCATGTCAAAACACCAGCCAGGAAACATTTGAGATGATACGACTTACTCAAGGCAGTAAAATAACAAGTTGTATTACTGTTAGAAGTTGCATGTACAAACAAATTTAACATTTTTTACATAGTTTAAAATTCTAAATATTTCTATGACAACTTCAATGAAAGTGAAACTTTCAATGCATGTGTTTAATATCGTTTAATAAAACTTTATTAACAAATCGGTTCGTAGATCTTCGATAGTAGTAATCGTAAGAATAATCAGTTTCGAAATTTTATGACAGTATAATGGAAAAGATCGTAATAAATTAATTAATGATTCTAGTAATTTTTAACTGAAATTTCGAGCAAATTAATTGATTTACGTAAGCTATAACGAACCTTTCGAGTAAATTACTCTAGGTTACGAATTAATTGAATGAATTACTTGTTGGAAATACAATCTTTTTAATTGAAATTGTTAACCGTTATGTTCGCAAAAACTTCATGCCTTTTCACGCATGTCTTTTAATCACAAAATCTTTTCCAAATTATCGCCTAAGTTTGTATTTGCAGTTTTAGACATTTAAACACACATAAAATCTATATTCTTTCATGTATCTTTTATTAAATACTTTCTTTCATTAAAAACTTACATTGGTTTGTTACTTCAAATGTTTGAATTAAATTTTAGTGATAAAATTTCTTTCTACTTCTTTCCTTTCGAATACCCTTTCTAAACTAGAAACCGAAACTACATCACAATTCAAACATTAAAAATCCTTATATTTTAGATAAATCAACTCTGAGCTTGTTATTTATATTTGTTTGTACTCTGTAAAACGCAAACAATAATATAGCATTATTATTTTCAATAAATAGAGTCCATATATAACAATGAAATTTCATAGCTTTTAAAAGTAAACTGTAATTGGATTAATAAAATAAAATTTAATTATATCTGTTCTGTTAATTTGTTTAGTTTTTACAAAAAGTCGTGTAACACTTAATACCAAATTTGCTAACTCGAACCAAATAACGGGAAAGGCCCGTGTATTCTGTTTTTGTCATCTGCTTGAAGAAAGTTGACCAAGAATTTTCAGCATTTTACAAAGCAAAATCCCATTATTTGCCTATAGACGTAAAATTTAATAACAATATGTTTCAACAAGCAACTTTAATTACGTTTCATTTTCAAATCGAATGACGGATGACATTGCAAAAATTTTCATACGTAATTTATCCACCTATGACAGTTTGATCAATAAATTACCTAACTAAAAGGGATTCTTTAATAATCTCAAGTCACGTAAAACCTGAAAATGTTCTTTATGCAATTCAACTCTGTAGCAGTAAATAAAGTTTTTTTTGGGTGATGTAAGTCTTGCCCTCTTGTTTGAAAAAGCAAATGTGCAACAGTGACTTTACTTTTGAAAGCAGAGGTCACTTTCTATTTAAATTTCATTGTTCACTAGGGCATCTTGAAAGGACCAGTCACATCCAGACTATAACACAATTATTATAATGGGTTTTTGGTTATAACCGCAAGAAAGTCTGGGTGAGCTATTTTAATATATATTTCATTCTCCCTTGTTATATATCTAATCAAGTTTAATTTGGAGTTTTGTTAAATAAAGCATGAAAAAAAATTTTCCCTAGCGAAGGAAAAATAAAAAAGATATATTTACACTACTTAATCAAATGACAGCATTTTTCAAAGGTTTTGATGTTTTACATACAAACGAGGTAAGATAAAAGGTTATACTCGCAATCCGACGAATCGAAGCTAAAGAATTTTCTTTGTTACAAATAATATTACTTCTGATCTGAAGTATTCGAAATTAAGGAGGGACAATGAAATTCAAAACTACCAGCATTAATTTCCCGGTTCTCGGTTACTTAGTTTTTCTCCGTATAAGCTGTTCAGAACTTACCAAATGCATATTTAAGCAAATCTATATTTGTGGAAATAAGCGATATTTTTCTCGTAGGGTACTCGCAAAATCGAAAATATTGGTTTTAGGCTCCTTGAGACTCTTCCGAGAGTTGCCGAGAGGTAATGATAAGAAAAAAACTGTTTTACTTCGGTTGTTAGGAAAGTTCGTAGAACTCCCCTATAAAAAAAAAAGAAGAGGTTTTTTAAATTTTATTTTATTAAATGTTCAAAATAATTTCCATTGTTATTTATACAAAGTTGCACCCTTTCAAGCCATTTGTCAAACGTTTTTTTATACTCTTCTATGGGTATATTTTGAAGTAGCTTCGTTATGCGAATTTTTTTACTTTTGACGTCAGTATCGTCATCAAGATTTTTTTTTAACAAGTGAAATAGCCAATAATTGGAAAGAGTAAGTCTGGTGAGTATGGTAGGTGGCGAATTATTGTAATTCCAGTTTGGTCTAGACAATTTGTGACGGTTTGAGTCACATGGGATAGAGCGTTATCATGGAGAAGATTGAAATTTTGAGTGCCTGTTTTAAGTCTGCTTATTTATTTCACATATTAGAGGTTTCAAACAATTATTTATATAATATTCTCTAGTAATGGTGTCTCCCTTTTCAACATAACCCAAATGAACAACATCTGTTGTTCATTTGAAGAAGTTGTAGAACATGTTTTTCGGCTGAAACCTGTCGAATCTTACTATAGCTCTTGGACTTTCACCTTTACCAACCCAACTAGCTTTAACCAACTTGTGACCAACTTGTCTCAAATAAAACCACGACTCATCCCCTGTAATAATATCACATAATCTCCATGGGACATTTCTGAAAAGGGCTAAACTTTCCTTATATGCCTCATCTCTATTCTTGCGATTTTGATCGGTTAGCTCGTGGGGTATCCAACGTGATGTTAATTTTCTTTTTTTAAGTGCGTTGTGAATGATTTCGTTGATTGTAAAACGATTAATCGATGTCAGGGCTTCAATTATATCATGTGTTGCATGCGGATTTTCTTCAATTATGGCTCGCACACGTTCAATATTCTCAGCTGTATACGTGGTTTGAGGGTGCCCTGAGCGAGGATCATTTTTGAGACTCTCTCTACCATCTTTAAATAAAGTAGCCCACTTGGCAACTGTTCTATATTTTGGAGGTTATGTCTTGTGCTGAAACTCCAGGTAGGGCACGGGTTTTAATAAATGCTCGATATTCAAATTTTTCCATATGTAATTTTTTTCTTTTAAACTTATATAATAAACTTTAAATAACTTATTTAATAAACATTCAAAATATTTCAACAAGTACTTAAAATATTCATAATAAAACACAGTTGATACAAATGATATATAAATATTTAATTGTTTTCTGTCTCATTGTATCTTTATAGATGAAGTTCTATAAACTTCTCCAACGACCTAAGTATTATAAACAAGACGAGAATTCATCCGTAAAATTCTTATTTAGTTAATGTTGATATCTTCCTTCCCTAAATAATGAAGGTTAAAAAGCATATATGGTCGCCGTATTAAAACGATCTAAAATATTTGAAGATTGAGTTATCATTGGAAGTTATCAATCTTTACAAGAATAAAACTTTTGAGGTTATTCACTAAGTAAGATTTTACAGATGAAGTTTAATCTACTTTTTATAAGTTTTTTTCATGTAAGTATTTTCGTTATCACTTTAACCCACCACCGCTTCTTCTTTCCTCACTCATACACAAACATTAAACCGCCACCTAAATAAATTTATTTTATTCTTTTGGACGTATTATTTTTAAAGTTCGCCAATATTATTAAAGCTCGTCTGTTTTTTCTAACTTACAAAATCTAGATTGTACGTGCAGTTTTACGTGATATTGTGGCATCGAAATTGAAAATTATTTTGTTCAATATTTTTTTTCTTATAGATTACTTCTACAACGCATAGTGGACCCAAAAACACCTGTTTTGTGCCAAAACTCATAATATTTAAGTTAATCATCCTAATGACAATGGTGCTTCGTATGATTTTTTTTTTTAATCAGGTCTCTATGGATAGCCATTTTCCTTAGCAACAATTGAACATGGTTAGTAACGTTTGTCAATTTTAAATTACATAGGTTTTTTAATACCCTGGTGAGACAAATACGTGCATGTGTGAACTTTCTGAAGTACAGAATACTGACAAATTTAACTAACAAAGTTTATAAAGTGTGTTCAGAAATATAAATTAGGCCATATGTTTTATGATATCAATTTAGATTTTTTGATTATAAAATTATTAAAACAAAAGATTTTTTTTTAAATATTTTTTTTATTTGAGTAAGAGTTCCTCTATTTACTAACTCTTTTTATATGCTTGCGCAACGTTTTGCTCTTTTCTATTAATAAATATTTAATTATCAATTTTTTACCTATGAAAAAGAGACCATTAAGTTTGAGCGACTTGTGTTAGTTTTGATTTATTTATTCTATTCCATGGCCGTTTTCTCAGGAGATGATAATATTTGAATAATATTTGTTACTTATCAATTATATAATATTTCGCTAAAAAATTTTTACGAAGTTTTAAGTAACTTTTAAAATAATTAAAGTGTAATCAGATCTGGTAAAATTTTGACAAAATGGGCTTGAAAATTATCCCTAACGGCATTAAATGGCAAGTTTTTGTTTTAAATAAACAAGGAAACTAAATTTTTGTTGTTATTGCAAAGTTAGTTGGTATTTTAGGAAGCTTAATTCACAATATATTTAAAATGTTTTAAAAAACGGTGGCTATCAAAGATGCTCTGGTAGCTTTTCAAAATTATTTAAAAGTAACACAAATATAGTTTTTTTGCATAGTCCGATCAAATCCTGGGATAAGTATTTTTAATTTAACCAGAGAATTTGATTAATTCTTATAGAATGCCACAGTTGTCAAGAAAGTCATGAGAAAGGTGTTATTCAACAAAGCCGTAGGATACGAATTTGCCGTTAAAAAATCACTTTCGATTGTAAAAGTGATTGAAACGTTGCCGTTAAAAATTCACTTTTCCATTGTAAAAGTGACTGAAATCTTGGTGAGAAAGAGTAAACTGGGCTGTTGCAAAAAGTCGTTTCATATTTTTTATTTATTAGGGTGATTTTTACGTTCTAATTTGGAAATGAAAATTGATATTAAAAGAAAAAAACATGAGAAGTATTCATTTTGCTCAGACCAGGACTAGAGTACAGTGAATATCTACTTGTGGCTCAGTGAATCAATAATGATAATGTAAGTAATAGTAGTAAATGGGTGCGGAGTCGAACAATTTTGAGGCTAAGAGAGGAAAAAATCTCTACACAAATTTTTTGGCTAAACTTTTCTAACTGTACTTAAACGCAAAATTAACGCACCACTTAGACATTTTGATTTATTTTAATTGTCTTTACTATTATCGTATATTTTGACAAACATATTCAGGATAAAATACATGAACATAATTACTTTGATGGTAATAGTAAAATTGACTTTGAGGGTCGGGAAAAAAAAAAAAAAAAAAAAAATCAAAAAAATATTCATTTAACAAATTAAAGTAAAATGATTATTATTGTTATGCACACTTATGCAGCTTAAATTGAAACATATTTAACTTATCAATAACTAGTGTTACCACCTCTTGATGTAATTACAGCCTGACAGCCGTGGCTGTCAGGCTGTAATTACATCAAGACTTTCAATTAGAGAATATTCGTTTCTTGAGGGATATCTTTCCACATGGGGATAAGACTTTGTCGTAGCTCGTATAGTCTGTTAGGTGGTAAATGTTGGCTTCCAACACGGCGTCCCATTATGCCCAAAAGATGCTCAATTAGGTTCATATCTGGAATGCATGCTGGCCACTCCAAAACTTGAATATTAACATTATTTAAGTATTCAGTTACAATATGTGCCATATGTGGTCTAGCATTATCCTGCATAAGAAATTCATATCCGATGCACAGCGTAAAAGGTACCACAAAAGGTTCTAAAATGTCTGCTATGTATCATTGAGAAGTCAGAAGTCTACAATCAACAATAAAGAGCTCTGTTCAAGATATTAAAGATATTTCGCACCATACCATCAATGAGCCACCTTCATATAAAGTGGACTCTTCAGTTCTGCAACTAAATATAAAAAGTTAACTGCTCTATATTAAGATATTTTCTATTTAGATAAAACGTTAACTTTTCAGAAGAACTTCAGATATTTCAGAATTATCAAATGATATTAGTATCAATGCTTCTGAATTGAATCAAGAAAAAAGTGAAAGGATGTGCTTAAAATGTTATGCAGTTCTTACTTCAGGAATTGTTCACCTTTGTAGGAATGTTCAAACTGTAAAAAAATTACTTGATGCAGCATATGGGTTGGGATCAGCAAGTGCAGAGCGTGTTACCCAAAACATCTTAAAAACCAAGATAAAGCAGGAAAATATTTTTAGAGGTGAAAAATTCAAAATCGCTACGCATTGTAAAACAATGACCATAATAGCTGGGATTCAAGATAAAAAATGTGACCGTGCTGGTCTTGATCAAGTTTCTTAAGGAACATTAATGGAGCTTATTAAATGTATAGAACTTTCCCAGATCAAACCAAAAAAATTGAATTCTATATTTAGAACATGTCTTGCGTTTCGACATAGCATTCAAGGAAAAATATTTGAAAAATTTAAGGCTTGAAAAGCTGAGTAGGATGAGTATTTTACTTGTAAAGAAGAAGAATTCTTTGAAGCTGCCCAGTAAGCACAGCACGTTTTTAATACGTTTTAATTCCGTTTAGTTTACGGTCGGAAGTTAAATAACCAATGCAATCGTTTTAAAAAAGTTTTATTGAAAGTAAATTTTAAACGATTTTTAGTTGTTTTATTTTAATTACAGGCAGTTTTTTTTATTACGTAGGTACTTGTTATAACTTTATATAAGCATATACACATGATGGCGTGAACTTTGATAAAGCGAATCAATTTTTTTAGATTAAAATTATTTGAATCAGCATCGTATCTTTTATTCAACCAACGGATTGTATTAATTTCATTGAAAATTAAGTTACTAAGTATACTTGAGTGTTTTTAGTTTAAAACTGTTTTTATATCTATTTTATAACTAAAGTAAATAATCAACCACTTCATAGAAACTTAATTCATTTTAAATTATATTAAATAATTTATTTTAAATGCCTGAAAATTATGTCAATGTATGGAAACTAATAAATAGACTAGTTTTATTGTCTATTGCATAGAATGTTGATGAAGCTGAAAATACTGAACATCGCATTAACTTTGAAAACCCAAAAATTTAAATAATAATAACAGGTAAAAGTTAAATGAATCTGATACCACATTAAGTAATATAGATAACTTTAAAGGTGAAATTTTTTCTTGTAATTCTGATGATACCAGAGAAAGTTATTCAGATATAGAAGATATTGAGGAGACTATTGAAGAGTTTAATCCATGGAAGAATTAGCATCTTGTGAGGTTAAAAAACAATGGCTTCATTCTTCTTTTAATGAGCTGTTAACTATCTTACAAAGGTCAGGATTGAATGTTTCGAAAGATGTCCACACACTGATAAAAACACCTACGAAAGTCTCTACCATTAATAAGTGCGGTGGTGAGTATGTTTACTTTGGATTGCTCATTGATATTTTGAACGTATTCAATGGAACACTTGAAACTAAAATATCTAAGAATTTACGTTTATCTATTAATATAGATGGAATTCCTCTTTTAAAATCATCTAGTACTCAGTAATGGCCAATTCTTTGTTCTTCTTATGGAGTAGACATATTTACTGTTACAATTTCTTGTGGAACAGGGAAACCTAACTTTCTAGATGACTATTTGGAGGACTTAATGAACGAATACAAGAAGTTATACGGAAACGGTATTATTATAGATGATCAAAAGAGAGCAGTGGAAATTCTAAATTTTATTTGTGATACTCCTGCTAGATGTTTTTTAAAGCGCATAATTGGACATTGTGGATATAGCTTATGTGAAAGATGTATTGTTAAAGGCTCTAATAATTGCTGTGTTGTTTTTAATCAAAATGATCTCTTCCCAGCTAGAACTGAAACAGTTTTTAGAAGATAATGGCGATGATTCTCATCAACAAGGCATGGCTCCTTTGTTAACTATTGGTATACTACGCATAAAATCTTTTATTTCAGATTATATGCACTTGATATATTTAGGTGCTGTTCTTAGGATTCTTAACTATATGAAAAAAGGTCCTTGTGGTAAGCTTTCTTATCTTCAAAGAACAGAAATGTTAAGTAACTTGATTATACTTAATGGATGTTTGCTCTCCGAGTTTTCAAGACAACCAAGATTGTTATGCGAATTAGACAGGTGGAAAGCCACTAAGTTTCGTCAGTTTTTGCTTTATCTAAGACCTTTTGTACTGTGAAATCTTATTTTGAAAAATACCTAAATCCATTTCCTTTTGCTAAGTATTGCCTTTAGTATTCTACTTAATTCAAATGAAGAAAAAAGAAATATGCATTTAGATTACGTTAGACGTTTGCTAGATTATTTTGTACGAAATAGCAAAATATTTCTTTTAGTTTGTGCATCGACGGCTCACGAATCATAAACAGAGTCAGGTGTCAATGCTATAATTGCAAACTCGTTAAAGCGGGCACCTTTTACTCATGTAAATGTGCCTTGAAGCAAACAGAAGTTATCTTGACGATGTAAACGTATTTCAGATTTGTAAACTTTACTTTTTAAGAAAACAAAATGTTTACTTTAATATTCCTCGTTGCTTTAATGAACAGTTTCTTTCAAAAAAAAATAAAAGTTGGGTTTTGTATAACGTTTTTTAAAACGTTTTTTAAAGAGCGTTTTTTAAAAGTTTTTTATAAAACGTTTTTTTTATATTGCCGTTCTGCACGTTTAAACAACATTTTTTTTTTTTACGTTAAAAAAAACGTTTTTAAAACGCTCATGTGCTTATTGGGTAATGATATAGTATATCAATCAATGGTTTATATAAAGGATATTGATAAGTTTGTTAAACTTATAATCACTGAAAGAAATATTAACCCTCTTTCTACAATTGTAAGAGTTGCTGTGGATTCTGGTCAAGGTTTTTTGAAGGTCAATATGAATATTTTTAATCCATCTGATAAAACTAGCAGCCATGCTGACCTTGATGATGCTGAAGTCAAGCGCTGTTTTATTGTTGCTATTGCAGAGGGAGTATTAGAACACAATCGAAATCTTAGGAAATTACTTGATCCTCTTTATCTTCAAAATATTAAGTATTCTGTTGAATATGATTTTCAATGTTTGGTATTTCAAGTTATCCTAGACAGCAAGCTTACATTGGCCCAACGTTGGACCAATGCATAGTGATACATTGTCCCAACGTTGAAATTCGATGTTGGCCCAATGCAGGTTTGATCATCGTTTAGGCATAGGCCCAACGTTTACGCAACATTGGGCCAATGTTGTATACGACATTGGGCCAATGTTGTATCTGACTTTGGGCCAATGTATAAAACATTGGCCCAATATTATATAAAACATTAAGCCAATAATGTATGCAGCGTTGAACCAATGTTATTATGTAATTATATTTTATATTCAACGGAGGATGCGTCGGGTCGACGTTTTGTGCTATCAGGATATTCTTCACTAAATATACAAGAACGGTAGTTGTATCAGCACAATGTTTTACTCACCATTGAGTTATTGATCTAAATAGATGATTTTTATCATCACAATGAAACTTATAGACAAATAAAAACGAAATTTTATGATATAACTATAAGATTTTATTCCATAACTACGATTTAACTAAGATTTTACTCCATAACTAACTCCGTTAAACACAGTCCAAACATAAAGCAAAGCATAACAAAAGAGTTTTTAATAGAATAACTCCCTAAAAAATTCATTGAATAATTTCGACTGAGCTACTTTTTATCAAATTGTGTTTAGCTATTGATCTGAGATGTCCACGGCTATCCGCTTTTCTTCCGCCATCCCTATCACATGCCTGCCTGAGCCATACTTTAATTAGATCTTCTAATTCAGAATCTTTAGCTGTAAAACATTTATTTGTCTTCACAGCTTCTGCAAAAGAGTTATAACTTTGTTTAATAATGGACACAAAAAAAATAATAATAAATTTAAAGTAACTGTATAGTGCACAAATTTATATAAATAATTTTTCTAAAACACTTACCAATAACAACAAGCCTAATCATCATTTTACCGATTCCGACTTTTTCTCCTCTTCCGGCATAGTTTAGCTTCAAAGCTAGACTATTAGTAAAAACTGATCTCAATATGCGGCGTATTGAATCTCCTTCATCTTTTCCATCAATTCGTCCCAAATAACCAACCTGCAAAAAGTAATCTATAAGCTAGCTATAGATATGGCTACTTTTGGTTGAGTTTAATCAATAATAATCCGTTAACAAACAATCTTTAAAAATTTAAAACACTTTTAAAACGTTATGTTTAAAGTACATATATGTATAAACATAATTTTTAAATAATCTATAAATTTTATACATTTATGTGTAAAAGTATAACCCTTATTTTTACAAACTCATGTTTGCATAAAAATGAATAAAAGGTATTATACAAAATGCATCAAGGTAATATACTTACCATATGTTTAAGTATTTTCTTGTCTTTTAACTTTTCTTCTAAAGTTATTAAATTTTCTACTGTGTCTAGTGGCAATGACACTCCATCAGGCAAATCACTAATTGGCATATCTGTGTTGACCTTCTGAATCATACTTAAAATCAAATTTGTTGTGTTTTGCAACTCATCAAGATGTACTTCAATACTTGCCAATCGAGCAAACAACGCCTGCATATCTTTAGGTGATGCAATGAAATCTGGAAATAATAAATTTAATAAGTATTCTTAAAAAACTATACAAAAGACCATAGATAACATTTGAAGACATCAATGGAAAAACCGGGCAATGACAGGTTTTTCTTATTTTGAGAAAATCTATTTTTGAAGTTTTAAATGCTACTTAGAGCATTATTAAATTATTATTGAAAAGCCACTTTGAAAAGGATTGGAATTCTTTTTCTCCTTGTTATTATTATCACTTGATAAATTACAAATTTATGAATTAAAATATGCTAGTTTGAAAAATGGTAACAACTCAAAAGTTAAAAAAATGTGACATCCCTGTTTTTTCCACAGAGGTCTTCATTTAGAATTTATGAAAATAGTTAAAACCTTTCGCAAAAAGGCAAAAAATTCAAGACTGGAGGACAACATATAATTAAATAAATATATATATACTTGCTGATGGATTCACAATTTTCTTATCAATTATTGAATTTGATGGTGTGCATTCAATTCCTGCAACTGATGGAAAACAATTCTCATTTTCATTTGCTGAACGAGATACAGGCTGCACTGCTAAACAAAAATGACATAGTAAAATGATGTTACTATGTAACCTTCCCCAATGTTTGTAATTTTTTTTTTATTTTAACAATGTTAATTTAATAGTTAATAAAATAGATAAAAGTAGCATCTGTAAAAATACTATATTATATCAATTTAAATAAAAACATATTTAATAAATAACAATGAACTTTAGCAATCAACTATTAGGAATTGTGAACAATTACAATTTTGAACAGTTTTGAAAATACATAAATTTTCTAAATTTGTTTTAAAAAAAAGTGATGATCTTTCTTGCAACCAAAATAAGTTTGCCTGCAAATTCAAATAAAATGAAAAAATTAATTTAAACTTACTATTTAAAAAATGTTGTGATTTCGACTCGGAGCAAACATTAAACTTCTGCAATGAGTTTGGAGGTATAGGTAAATCCCAAGGTTTATTATTAATTTTTTTATTATCAGTAGGTATTGTAGGAAAATCAATACTAAAATCATCTGAAGAATAATCTTCACCAAGGTATACACTTTTTTTTTGTCTTTTTAATCTTTTTTTAGGGTGGTCAATTTCACTGTTTTCTTTTTCTGACTCCAGAGCAGAAGTTTCACCCTCTGCTCGAACTAAGTTTAATCTCGCATTGTTGTAAGAATCTATAAGTTAATTCATTAATAATTAAATTGTAACTAAAGATAAATTTAAATTTCATCCAAAAAATAATGTTATATTAGGGTGTTTATAGGTAATGAAATTTATATAGTTTTTTTGTCAACTCAATAGTTTCATTAACAAATTTATTTAAAACTAGTGACTTTATTTGACTAGTGGTAGTCAAAACAAGTATATTATATACATATATATATATATATATATATATATATATATATATATATATATATATATATATATATATATATATATATTGGTAAAAGAAAAATATTAAAGCATTTCTTTTAATATATTCACAAGTGCACAAGTACCAAAGACTGTCAGTACAGAGGTGCCTGATGCAATACATCTTTGTTGATAATTTGTAACAGAAAATAGCAAACTTTGTTTTTTTATTGTTCAAAACTTGAAATATTTTTACAGATAGCTGTAAATATTTAAAATTATTGACCGCTGAAATAAACTAACTAAAATGTATGTATATCATATATTTATATCATGGCGTTAGCCAGAAATATATTTTATACAGCATTTTTGCAATAATGAGAAATTTTGTTGTTATTGTACTAAAAAATATTGCAAATTTTTATTGAATTTTTATTGTCCTATCATTCTAATATTTTAATTTTAATAAAGCTCACCATATCTATGAAGTAATTTTATATTAGGAACTATATCCCAAGTCTTTTCTGGTTTCTCACGCTCCTCCACTGCTTTTTCAAGTTTTCTTCCACGTAGTTTAGGCCAGAAGCAGCTGTCATTTTTATAGAGCCAATTAGTTGGCACAACTGCCACTGTATTTTCATCCAAAAAATGTACTATAGCAAACATGTTTGTTGAAAATCAAATCTTTAGAAAGAAAAGATTCATCACAAAAAAATATAATTATATTCTATTGATTCGACAATTATAAATCAATTTGGATTTTTCTTTAAATGCAAATAAATTGAATATTATTATACTATTATAGTACCATGTAATCATCTGCAATATAACGCATTGAAAATTTAATACATCAAAAATATAGCATACTAAAAATAACAATTTAAAAATATAATACACTGAAAATATAATGAAGTTAAATATATTAATTAGAAATAATATTAAAAAAATCTTTACACAAAACAAGATAACTAAGTTAACTAAGAAGAACTAAGAAGTTATATTTAAAAACTGTGAAATGTGCATTATTACATATGTTATTATTTTAGCAAACATGCATACTATCTTAATTATTATATTCTAAGATTACTATAAAAATAAAAATTTATAACGAAATAATCAAAATTATTTAAATTTAAGCTCCATAAACTTCAATAAGGTAAAATCACAACAAATCTTTACTATTTATAATGATGTTTATAATAATGTAATAACAACTTTTTATAATAATCTTTAAAAATAGTTATAAAAACCAAAACAAAGAAGGATAAAATTTTTTTTGAAGCTGTTTTTCAGTGTAGCATTGGAAATATATAAAATTCTGTTCCACTTTCTTGTGTCGGCAATTGCAAACACTTGCTATCAATATTTTCAATTTTTACTGCAATTAAGTCAGCTGTTTTATTACTTACTTTACAAATCCCTAATTTTGATGATGACAATGGGTAAATAAATCCATCAGCTATATTGGTGAAACTAGAGCATACTAAAATAATATCATTACTTTTTTTTAATATATTCTTCACTAACACTATATTTCCATCATTTAATAAAATGCAGTTGTTTCCTTTGCTTACGGTTATGGTCCATTTCTTCAAGCAAACCATTTTGTATTCTTTTGCACCAATATAAGTTGTCAATGATGGTCCACTGTTGTGCTCAGTTTTTAGTTTAACCTCTTCACATGGTAAATTATTAGTTACACAATATGATTTTTCCCCTAGTCTACGAGCAATTTGTTGCAACGGAAACTGTGGTTTTCTAAGTAACTTTTTGATTTTTCCTAGCTTATTCTCATAAGGAAAACTGCTAAAGTTATCTAGAGGTCCAAGTCTTTTCACATCATCTGCTAAATGAATTAATGAATGAACATTATACACTAAAAAATCTCGTCCATATAGGTTTTCTCCTTCTATTACAAATGATACTAGTAAATCCTTAGCATAACTAGCGTGTTCATATGCTTGTTGAGGATTTATTAGTATTGTTATAGCTACTGTTAAAAGCAAAAAATGGTTTAGTAAATTTTGAGGTAAAATATCTTGTAAAACCACAGGCCCAATATACAGAAGAAACAATCTAAATTCAGTTGCTTTCCAACGCAGCAACTCATCAACAGAACGTGGGCGTCTTGAAAATTCCTTTGGTACAAATGAAGACAAAGAAATCAATTTTTTTGAAAGCTTCAAAACAGTTCTTGGTGGAAGTCTGACATTATAGGGACCTATAGGTCCTTTCCAGTAAATTAATAACCGCCGCATTACACCTAAACAAACAAGGTGCATGTAGTCTAAACCAAATTGAGTGACACATCCAACTTTTAAAGGTTTTAGCGGACAGGATTCAGTATGACGATCTTTATGAATCATGTCATCAAATGAAAGATCAGTCCGTAACACAGCATTGGTTTCTGGAAATATTACTTTGTTTGTATATTCTCCACTTTGAACACACTTTTCACAGGCAAAATAACCAGAGTGATACTTTATACCTTTGACATATGCTCGAGCAGGAGCATCACAAACAAAAGAATGAACTTTAACAGCATATGTATTGCAATTAATTTTAATTCCATCTTTTTGCAATTTTATCATTTCTTCAACAAAATCTTTCAAAAACTCTGATACATTACCAGGCTTTTCTTTCCCATAATAAAGGCCAATTACAAAGGGTTCTTTTACAGAGACA